>NW_025755918.1:0-7177 GCF_021184085.1 Oncorhynchus gorbuscha
CTCTCCTGCTCACCCCTCTCCTCTCTCCTGCTCACCCCCCTCCTCTCTCCTGCTCCCCCCCCTCCTCTCTCCTGCTCACCCCCCTCCTCTCTCCTGCTCACCCCCTCTCCTCTCTCCTGCTCACCCTCCTCCTCTCTCCTGCTCACCCCCCCTCCTCTCTCCTGCTCACCCCTCCTCCTCTCTCCTGCCTCACCCCCTCCTCCTCTCTCCTGCTCACCCCCTCCCCTCCTCTCTCTCCTGCTCACCCCCCCTCCTCCTCTCTCCTGCTCACCCCCTCCTCCTCTCTCCTGCTCACCCCCTCCTCCTGCTCTCCCCCCTGCTCACCCCCTCCTCCTCTCTCCTGCTCACCCCCCTCCTCTCTCCTGCTCACCCCCTCCTCCTCTCTCCTGCTCACCCTCCTCCTCTCTCCTGCTCACCCCCCCTCCTCTCTCCTGTGCTCACCCCTCCTCCTCTCTCCTGCCTCACCCCCTCCTCCTCTCTCCTGCTCACCCCCTCCCCTCCTCTCTCTCCTGCTCACCCCCCCTCCTCCTCTCTCCTCGCTCACCCCCTCCTCCTCTCTCCTGCCTCACCCCCTCCTCCTCTCTCCCTCCTGCTCACCCCCTCCTCCTCTCTCCTGCTCACCCCCTCCTCCTCTCTCCTGCTCACCCCCTCCCTCCTCTCTCCTGCTCACCCCCTCCTCCTCTCTCCTGCTCACCCCCTCCTCTCCTCCTCCTGCTCACCCCCCTCCTCTCTCCTGCTCACCCCCTCCTCCTCTCTCCTGCTCACCCCCTCCTCCTCTCTCCTGCTCACTCCCCTCCTCCTCTCTCCTGCTCACCCCCCTCCTCCTCTCTCCTGCTCACCCCCTCCTCCTCTCTCCTGCTCACCCCCTCCTCTCTCCTGCTCACCCCCTCCTTCTCCTGCTCACTCCTCCTTCTTCTCCCCCTCCTCCTCTCTCCTGCTCACCCCTCCTCCTCTCTCCTGCTCACCCCCTCCTCCTCTCTCCTGCTCACCCCTCCTCCTCTCTCCTGCTCACCCCCCTCCTCCTCTCTCCTGCTCACCCCCTCCTCCTCTCTCCTGCTCACCCTCCTCCTCTCTCCTGCTCACCCCTCCTCCTCTCTCCTGCTCACCCCCCCTCCTCTCTCCTGCTCACCCCCTCCCCTCTCTCCTCCTTCCCCCTCCTCCTTCTCCTGCTCACCCCTCTCTCCTGCTCACCCCCTCCTCTCTCCTGCTCACCCCCTCCCTCCTCTCTCCTGCTCACCCCTCCTCCTCTCTCCTGCTCCACCCCCTCCTCCTCTCTCCTGCTCACCCCTCCCTCCTCTCTCCTGCTCACTCCCTCCTCTCTCTCCTGCTTCACCCCCTCCTCCTCTCTCCTGTCTCACCCCCTCCTCCTCTCTCCTGCTCACCCCTCCTCCTCTTCTCCTGCTCACCCTCCTCCTCTCTCCTGCTCACCCCCTCCTCCCTCTCTCCTGTCTCACCCCCTCCTCCTCTCTCCTGCTCACCCCCTCCTCCTCTCTCCTGCTCACCCCCCTCCTCTCTCTCTCCTGCTCACCCCCTCCTCCTCTCTCTCCTGCTCACCCCCTCCTCCTCTCTCCTGCTCACCCCTCCTCCTCTCTCCTGCTCACCCCTCTCCTTCTCCTCCTGCTCACTCCCTCCTCCTTCTCCTGCTTCACCTCTCCTTTCCTGCTCCTTCTCCTCCTCCTCCTCCTCTTCCTCTCCTCCTGCTCACTCCCTCCTCCTCTCTCCTGCTCACCCCCTCCTCCTCTCTCCTGCTCACCCCCTCTCTCCTGCTTCACCCCCTCCCCTCTCTCCTGCTCACCTCTCCTCCGCTTCTCTCCTGCTCACCCCCTCCTCCTCTCTCCTGCTCACCCCCTCCCTCCTCTCTCCTGCTCACCCCCCTCCTCCTCTCTCCTGCTCACCCCCTCCTCCTCTCTCCTGCTCACCCCCCCTCCCTCCTCTCTCCTGCTCACCCCTCCTCCCTCTCTCCTGCTCACCCTCCTCCTCTCTCTCCTGCTCACCCCCTCCTCCTCTCTCCTGCTCACCCCCTCCTCCTCTCTCCTGCTCACCCCTCCTCCTCTCTCCTGCTCACCCCCCCTCCCCTCTCTCCTGCTCACCCTCCTCCTCTCTCCCTGCTCACCCCCTCCCTCTCCTGCTCACCCGCTACCGCCTACGTCTCCTACTTGACAGTGATAACAGAGATACTTCACCCACCCACACACACACACACACACACACACACACACACACACACACACACACACACACACACACACACACACACACACACACACACCACACACACACACACACACACACACACACACACACACACACAGAGGTACTTCACAGTACTTCATATATAGGCTAACATACCGGACCGAGGGACAGACAGACAACAACAAAAGTGTCATTTTAAATAGGATTTGTGTCTAGCTATAATCCATAAATTAATTCAACTAAATGTGTGGCTTTTTTGTGTTTTTTTACCCTACAGAGAATAGGTCACATCAGTCACCATGGTCACCATGGTAGGGTTATATCCTGTTGCAACATGAACTATATAATCCAACAGCCTAAAAATAGATAAATATCAATTATTCAAATTCCATCTCTCTGCTAATACAGGCAGATGGTGGGTGGCCAGCTATCCTGGCAGGTTAGTTCATAAATGCGCTTAACGCTGAATTATCTAGATCAATTCGAATCTATAACCTTTAGATTATCCATCTATGAAAAACGGGATAGGATTCAGGATATTACCCGAAAAAAAAGACCAAATGACAAGACTAAACTGACAACGACCCAAATAATTTGGAGACATGTAGCTAATGAGCGAGAGAGAGAGACAGACATATATATTTTCAATTCTGTTTGTTATAAATGAGTATAAAAGTAGGCCTAACGGTTGTTGTTAGATTAAAAGGTCTCGCTGTCTTTGAGGCTTCCGCGCCGCGGCTGGGAAACATCTGTCCACAGGAGAAGAAAGAACTCCCGGTTCCGCTCCGTCCTGACTGACCGCATGACTGACTGGACACAGACATCAGTTCAACGTTTACTTTGATTTACGTTTGTTGAGTTGTAAAACTAACGTGAATTCAACGTGAAATCAACGAATGTCATCTGTCATTGGATTTCGGTTAAAAGTTTGCGGAAAAAAATACGAAATGCCCTAATGTTGATGACTTTTTACAAATCCCAAAATCTGTTTTCCACGTTGATTTAAGTTCATCACATAGATATTTTGAGTGGAAATAACGTTAATCCGACCCGTTTTGCACAGTGTGGAGCGACGGGCACAGGCACCCATTAATTGTCTATGCACGTATGTCGCAGTTGATAATAGGTTAGGGGCTACATAAACACGGACGGACGGACGGACGGACGGACGGACGGACGGACGGACGGACGGACGGACGGACGGACGGACGGACGGACGGACGGACGGACGGACGGACGGACGGACGGACGGACGGACGGACGGACGGACGCACGCACGCACACACACACACACACACACACACACACACACACACACACACACACACACACACACACATTGGTAGTGCAGTCACAGCAACGGACATATGGACAGTGTGAAACTGATCATTTACTTTTGACAACTCACTCGACTGGATAATCTCCCTGCACGGAAACAGACTGTTCTCTCCCTTGTTCTCTCTTCATGAGACTGTTAGAACCGGTTGGTTCTGTTTTAGAGTTGTGAGACGTTCCTCTCTTCCGTTTTATCGGTCTGCTCTGGTCAGCGCGAGCATCGACTCCGTAGGAAAGCCCTGCGCGCGTTTCCTGTTATTGCTGCTCTTCGTTGCCTAAACCCCCTCAATCTCTCTCTCTCGCTTCCGAACATATCTCTCTGTGCCATCCTCGCGCGCTGTCCTATCGCGGTGTCCGGGTAGGCGTTGAGGAGTGTGCGAGGGTTGGGCTCGCGAGGTTGGCATGACCCCCCCTCTCCTATCTATGGTTGGCATGACCCTCCATCCCTTTCTCTCTCCTCACTTTTTCCGCTTCTATCCACTATGTAACAGCCCACCTATAGGTGAGTAACGACAAAAACTGAAGTGCTGTTCTATCGTAGGATTGGGGATATTACCGAGAGCTAGTTAGGGGTGGCAGCGTAGCTAGTGGTTAGAGTGTTGGACTAGTAACCGGAAGGTTGCAAGTTCAAACCCTGAGCTGCCAAGGTACAAATCTGTCGTTCTGCCCCCTGTTAACCCACTGTTCCTAGGCCATCATTGAAAATAAGAATTTGTTCTTAGCTGACTTGCCAAGTTAAATAAGGTCAAATAAATAAAAATAACTGTGGGCAAATAAACATCAAACTCTGTCCAATCACAGAGCAGAGGTCTCTCATTTGGCCAGGTCTCTCATTGGATCTTTACAACGACAGTTATTGGTCATAAACTCTGTCTGCTGCACCCTAACCTTAGGCCCTTGTCAAAAAGTAGTGCACTATATAGAATAGGTTGCCAGTCCTGGTCAAAAGTAGTGCACTATATAGGGAATAGGGTGCCAGTCCTGGTCAAAAGTAGTGCACTATATAGGGAATAGGGTGCCAGTCCTGGTCAAAAGTAGTGCACTATATAGGGAATAGGTTGCCAGTCCTGGTCAAAAGTAGTGCACTATATAGGGAATAGGTTGCCAGTCCTGGTCAAAAGTAATGCACTATATAGGGAATAGGGTGCCAGTCCTGGTCAAAAGTAGTGCACTATATAGGGAATAGGTTGCCAGTCCTGGTCTAAAGTAGTGCACTATATAGGGTGCCATTTGGGACGAATCACCACTGTCAACCGAAACTGGTAGCCTGGATTGAAGGAGTCAAATATTAACTTTTGGAGAAAAAAAAAGATCTCCAGGTTAAACACATTGATTTATTTGTAGACAGACATTTATTCACATGGGCCTTGACAGCAAACATGACGAGGGGTTGCTTTTAGGGCCTTGTGGCCTTGTGGTCGACAAGTTTATAGGCAACATTATCTCACCTGTTCATCTACTGTAGTCTATAGCCCCTCGGGAATTAGATGGCAACTATGTTTGGAAGATGTAGAAGGCTTAAACGGGTATCCAGGTAAATTCCAACGATAGCCAGCCAATGGAAACAGAAGACTACTCATCACGATGTGATGCAGCCACACGCACCCACCTCTATCTCTCAATTCCCCCACCACTTAATAGCCATTCTCTCTCTCTCTCTCCATCCCTCTGTTTAAAACCAGCGAAAACTGGTTTTACAATGCCACATATGGCCAGCGAAAACTGGTTTTACAATGCCACATATGGCCAGCGAAAACTGGTTTTTAGAATTTTATAAAAAATAAAAACATAAAAACTTTATTTACAAAATTGAGCTCAGGCTCACCCTGTTTCCATTGATCATCAATGAGATGTTTCTACAACTTGATTGGAGTCCACCTGTGGTAAATTCAAGTATATACATTGTCGATTTTGCAGGTTTTCCTACTTACAAAACATGTAGAGGTCTGTTGTCACGTTCTGACCTTGGTTCTTTTGTTATGTCTTTGTTTTAGTATGGTCAGGGCGTGAGTTGGGTGGGTTGTCTATGTTAGTTTTTCTATGATTTGCTATTTCTGTGTTTGGCCTGGTATGGTTCTCAATCAGAGGCAGCTGTCAATCGTTGTCCCTGATTGAGAACCATATTTAGGTAGCCTGTTTTCTATTGTGTTTCGTGGGTGATTATTTTCTGTTGTGTGTCTGCACCAGCCAGAACTGTTTCCTGTTGTGTGTCTGCACCAGCCAGAACTGTTTCCTGTTGTGTGTCTGCACCAGCCAGAACTGTTTCCTGTTGTGTGTCTGCACCAGCCAGAACTGTTTCCTGTTGTGTGTCTGCACCAGCCAGAACTGTTTCCTGTTGTGTGTCTGCACCAGCCAGAACTGTTTCCTGTTGTGTGTCTGCACCAGCCAGAACTGTTTCCTGTTGTGTGTCTGCACCAGCCAGAACTGTTTCCTGTTGTGTGTCTGCACCAGCCAGAACTGTTTCCTGTTGTGTGTCTGCACCAGCCAGAACTGTTTCCTGTTGTGTGTCTGCACCAGCCAGAACTGTTTCCTGTTGTGTGTCTGCACCAGCCAGAACTGTTTCCTGTTGTGTGTCTGCACCAGCCAGAACTGTTTCCTGTTGTGTGTCTGCACCAGCCAGAACTGTTTCCTGTTGTGTGTCTGCACCAGCCAGAACTGTTTCCTGTTGTGTGTCTGCACCAGCCAGAACTGTTTCCTGTTGTGTGTCTGCACCAGCCAGAACTGTTTCCTGTTGTGTGTCTGCACCAGCCAGAACTGTTTCCTGTTGTGTGTCTGCACCAGCCAGAACTGTTTCCTGTTGTGTGTCTGCACCAGCCAGAACTGTTTTCGGTTGTTCTCTTTGGTATTTTTGTTATTTCCGTGTTCATTTAATAAATGTGGACACGCTGCACCCTGGTCCTCACCTTCTTCCACCAACAACACCCATTACATATGTAATTGTTTATCATAGGTTCACTTCAACTGTGAGAGACGGAATCTAAAACAAAAATCCAGGAAAATCACATTGTATGATTTTTAAGTAATTAATTTGCATTTTATTACATGACATAAGTATTTGATACATCAGAAAAGCATAACTTAATATTTGGTACAGAAACCTTTGTTTGCAATTACAGAGATCATACGTTTCCTGTAGTTCTTGACCAGGTTTGCACACACTGCAGCAGGGATTTTGGCCCACTCCTCCATACAGACCTTCTCCAGATTCTTCAGGTTTCGGGGCTGTCGCTGGGCAATACGGACTTTCAGTTCCCTCCAAAGATGTTCTATTGGGTTCAGGTCTGGAGACTGGCTAGGCCACTCCAGGACCTTGAGATGCTTCTTACGGAGCCACTCCTTAGCTGCCCTGGCTGTGTGTTTCGGTCGTTGTCATGCTGGAAGACCCAGCCACGACCCATCTTCAATGCTCTTACTGAGGGAAGGAGGTTGTTGGCCAAGATATCGCGATACATGGCCCCATCCATCCTCCCCTCAATACGGTGCAGTCGTCCTGTCCCCTTTGCAGAAAAGCATCCCCAAAGAATGATGTTTCCACCTCCATGCTTCACGGTTGGGATGGTGTTGCAGGCCACACAAGTGGTAGGCCACACAAGCTCACAGAATGAGACCGCCAAGTGGTAGGCCACACAAGCTCACAGAATGAGACCGC
>NW_025755919.1:0-7175 GCF_021184085.1 Oncorhynchus gorbuscha
GGAACGCTTACGACACCTTGTAGAGTCAACATGGACCAGCATCCCGTGGAACGCTTTGGAGGCAACATGGGCCAGCATCCCCGTGGAACGCTTACGACACCTTGTAGAGTCAACATGGGCCAGCATCCCCCGTGGAACGCTTTGGAGTCAACATGGGCCAGCATCCCTGTGGAACGCTTTGGAGTCAACATGGGCCAGCATCCCCGTGGAACGCTTGGAGTCAACATGGGCCAGCATCCCTGTGGAACGCTTACGACACCTTGTAGAGTCAACATGGACCAGCATCCCCGTGGAACGCTTACGACACCTTGTAGAGTCAACATGGACCAGCATCCCCGTGGAACGCTTACGACACCTTGTAGAGTCAACATGGGCCAGCATCCCCGTGGAACGCTTTGGAGTCAACATGGACCAGCATCCCCGTGGAACGCTTTGGAGGCAACATGGGCCAGCATCCCGTGGAACGCTTACGACACCTTGTAGAGTCAACATGGGCCAGCATCCCCGTGGAACGCTTTGGAGTCAACATGGACCAGCATCCCCGTGGAACGCTTTGGAGGCAACATGGGCCAGCATCCCCGTGGAACGCTTACAACACCTTGTAGAGTCAATATGGACCAGCATCCCCGTGGAACGCTTTGGAGTCAACATGGTCCAGCATCCCTGTGGAACGCTTTGGAGTCAACATGGGCCAGCATCCCTGTGGAACGCTTACGACACCTTGTAGAGTCAACATGGACCAGCATCCCCGTGGAACGCTTTGGAGTCAACATGGGCCAGCATCCCCGTGGAACGCTTACGACACCTTGTAGAGTCAACATGGGCCAGCATCCCCGTGGAACACTTTGGAGTCAACATGGGCCAGCATCCCTGTGGAACGCTTACGACACCTTGTAGAGTCAACATGGGCCAGCATCCCCGTGGAACGCTTACGACACCTTGTAGAGTCAACATGGACCAGCATCCCCGTGGAACGCTTTGGAGGCAACATGGGCCAGCATCCCCGTGGAACGCTTACGACACCTTGTAGAGTCAACATGGGCCAGCATCCCCGTGGAACGCTTTGGAGTCAACATGGGCCAGCATCCCCGTGGAACGCTTTGGAGTCAACATGGGCCAGCATCCCTGTGGAACGCTTACGACACCTTGTAGAGTCAACATGGACCAGCATCCCCGTGGAACGCTTACGACACCTTGTAGAGTCAACATGGACCAGCACCCCCGTGGAACGCTAACGACACCTTGTAGAGTCAACATGGGCCAGCATCCCCGTGGAACGCTTTGGAGTCAACATGGACCAGCATCCCCGTGGAACGCTTTGGAGGCAACATGGGCCAGCATCCCTGTGGAACGCTTACGACACCTTGTAGAGTCAACATGGACCAGCATCCCCGTGGAACGCTTTGGAGTCAACATGGACCAGCATCCCCGTGGAACGCTTTGGAGGCAACATGGGCCAGCATCCCCGTGGAACGCTTACGACACCTTGTAGAGTCAACATGGACCAGCATCCGTGGAACGCTTTGGAGTCAATATGGTCCAGCATCCCCGTGGACCGCTTTGGAGTCAACATGGGCAGCATCCCCGTGGAATGCTTAATGGCTAATCTTTGTGAGTCAACATGGGCCAGCATCCCCGTGGAACACTTTGGAGTCAACATGGGACAGCATCGCTGTGGAACGCTACGAGCACCTTGTAGAGTCAACATGGGCCAGCATCCCCGTGGAACGCTTTGAGTCAACATGGGCCAGCATCCTGTGGAACGCTACGACACCTTATAGAGTCAACATGGGCCAGCAGACCGTGGAAACGCTTTACACACCTTGTAGAGTCAACATGGGCCAGCATACCCGTGGAACGCTTGGAGTCAACATGGGCCAGCATCCCTGTGGAAACGCTACGACACCTTGTAGAGTCAACATGGGCCAGCATCCCCGTGAACGCTACTTTACACCTTGTAGAGTCGATGGGCCAGCATCCCGTGGAACGCTTGGAGTCAACAGGGCCAGCATCCCCTGTGGAACGCTTACGACACCTTGTAGAGTCAACATGGGCCAGCATCCCTGTGGAACGCTTTAGACACCTTGTAGAGTCAACATGACAGGCATCCCTGTGGAACGCTTGAGGCAACATGGGCCAGCATCCCCGTGGAACGCTACGACACCTTGTAGAGTCAACATGGGCCAGCATCCCTGTGGGAACGCCACGACACCTTGTAGAGTCAACATGGACCAGCATCCATGTGGAACGCTACGACACCTTGTAGAGTCAACATGGACCAGCATCCCCAGGAACGCTTGGAGGCAACATGGGCCAGCATCCCCGTGGAACGCTACGACACCTTGTAGAGTCAACATGGGCCAGCATCCCGCGTGGAACGCTTTGGAGTCAACATGACCAGCATCCCCGCGGGAACGCTTACTTCTACACCTGTAGAGTCAACATGGGCCAGCATCCCTGTGGAACGCTTACGACACCTTGTAGAGTCAACATGGGCCAGCATCCCCGTGGACCGCTTTGGAGTCAACATGGGCCAGCATCCCCGTGGAATGCTTACGACACCTTGTAGAGTCAACATGGGCCAGCATCCCCGTGGAACACTTTGGAGTCAACATGGGACAGCACGCTGTGGAACGCTACGACACCTTGTAGAGTCAACATGGGCCAGCATCCCCGTGGAACGCTTTGGAGTCAACATGGGCCAGCATCCCTGTGAACGCTTTACGACACCTTGTAGAGTCAATGGGCCAGCATCCCCGTGGAACGCTTTAGACACCTTGTAGAGTCAACATGGACAGGCATCCCTGTGGAACGCTTTGAGGCAACATGGGCCAGCATCCCCGCGGAACGCTTACGACACCTTGTAGAGTCAAACATGGGCCAGCATCCCTGTGGAACGCTACGACACCTTGTAGAGTCAACATGGACCAGCATCCATGTGGAACGCCACGACACCTTGTAGAGTCAACATGGACCAGCATCCCCGCGGGAACGCTTACGACACCTTGTAGAGTCAACATGGGCCAGCATCCCTGTGGAACGCTTACGACACCTTGTAGAGTCAACATGGGCCAGCATCCCCGTGACCGCTTGGAGTCAACATGGGCCAGCATCCCCGTGAATGCTTACGACACCTTGTAGAGTCAACATGGGCCAGCATCCCCGTGGAACACTTTGGAGTCAACATGGGACAGCATCGCTGTGGAACGCTACGACACCTTGTAGAGTCAACATGGGCCAGCATCCTCGTGGGAACGCTTTGGAGTCAACATGGGCCAGCATCCCTGTGGAACGCCACGACACCTTTGTAGAGTCAACATGGGCCAGCATCCCTGTGGGAACGCTTACGACACCTTGTAGAGTCAACATGGGCCAGCATCCCTGTGGAACGCTTTAGACACCTTGTAGAGTCAACATGGACAGGCATCCCCGTGGAACGCTTTGGAGGCAACATGGGCCAGCATCCCCGTGGAACGCTTGACACCTTGTAGAGTCAACATGGGCCAGCATCCCGTGGAAACGACACCTTGTAGAGTCAACATGGACCAGCATCCCTGTGGAACGCTTTACGACACCTTGTAGAGTATGGGCCAGCATCCCTGGGGAACGCTTACGACACCTTGTAGAGTCAACATGGACCAGCATCCATGTGGAACGCCACGAGACCTTGTAGAGTCAACATGGACCAGCATCCCCGTGGAACGCTTACGACACCTGTAGAGTCAACATGGGCCAGCATCCCTGTGGAACGCTTACAACACCTTGTAGAGTCAACATGGGCCAGCATCCCCGTGACCGCTTTGAGTCATTGATGGGCCAGCATCCCCGTGAAGTCATTTACGACACCTTGCAGAGTCAACATGGCCAGCATCCCCGTGAACACTGAGCCAACATGGGACAGCATCGCTGTGGAACGCCACGACACCTTGTAGAGTCAACATGGGCCAGCATCCCCGAGGAGCGCTTTGGAGTCAACATGGGCCAGCATCCCTGTGGAACGCTTACGACACCTTATAGAGTCAACATGGGCCAGCATCCCCGTGGAACGCTTACGACACCTTGTAGAGTCAACATGGGCCAGCATACCCGTGGAACGCTTTGGAGTCAACATGGGCCAGCATCCCTGTGGAACGCTTACGACACCTTGTAGAGTCAACATGGGCCAGCATCCCCGTGGAACGCTTACGACACCTTGTAGAGTCGACATGGGCCAGCATCCCCGTGGAACGCTTTGGAGTCAACATGGGCCAGCATCCCCGTGGAACGCTTACGACACCTTATAGAGTCAACATGGGCCAGCATCCCCGTGGAACGCTTACGACACCTTGTAGAGTCAACATGGGCCAGCATCCCTGTGGAGCGCTTCGACACCTTGTAGAGTCAACATGGACCAGCATCCCTGTGGAAGCTACGACACCTTGTAGAGTCAACATGGACCAGCATCCCTGTGGAACGCCACGACACCTTGTAGAGTCAACATGGACCAGCATCCCCCGTGGAACGCGACGACACCTTGTAGAGTCAACATGGCCAGCATCCCTGTGGAACGCTTACGACACCTTGTAGAGTCAATATACCAGCATCCATGTGGAATGCGCTTTACGACACCTTGTAGAGTCAACATGGACCAGCATCCCCCGCGGAACGCTTGAGGCAACATGGGCCAGCATCCCCGTGGAACGCTTTGGAGGCAACATGGGCCAGCATCCTGTGAACGCTTACGACACCTTGTAGAGTCAAACATGGGCCAGCATCCATGTGGAACGCCACGACACCTTGTAGAGTCAACATGGACTCAGCATCCCCGTGGAACGCTTTGGAGGCAACATGGGCCAGCATCCCCGTGGAACGCTTTGGAGGCAACCTGGGCCAGCATCCCCGTGAACGCCACGACACCTTGTAGAATCAACATGGGCCAGCATCCGTGGAACGCTTACGACACCTTGTAGAGTCAACATGGGCCAGCATCCTGTGAACGCTTTGGAGTCAACATGGACCAGCACTTTCACCTTGTAGAGTCAACATGGGCCAGCATCCCCGTGGAACACTTTCACACCTTGTAGAGTCAACATGGGCCCAGAACGCTCCGACACCTTGGGTCAACATGGGCCAGCATTTCACCTTGTAGAGTCAACATGGGCCAGCATCCCCGTGGAACGCTACGACACCTTGTAGAGTCAGCATGGACCAGCATCCATGTGGAACGCTTACGACACCTTGTAGAGTCAGCATGGGCCAGCATCCCTGTGGAACGCTTACGACACCTTGTAGAGTCAAACATGGGCCAGCATCCATGTGGAACGCTTACGACACCTTGTAGAGTCAACATGGACCCAGCATCCCCGTGGAACGCTTTGGAGGCAACATGGGCCAGCATCCCTGTGGAACGCCACGACACCTTGTAGAGTCAACATGGGCCAGCATCCCCGTGGAACAGCTTACGACACCTTGTAGAGTCAAACATGGGCCAGCATCCATGTGGAACGCTTACGACACCTTGTAGAGTCAACATGGACCAGCATCCCGTGGAACGCTTTGGAGGCAACATGGGCCAGCATCCCGTGGAACGCTTTGGAGTCAACCTGGGCCAGCATCCCCGTGGAACGCTTACGACACCTTGTAGAATCAACATGGGCCAGCATCCCGTGGAACGCTTACGACACCTTGTAGAGTCAACATGGGCCAGCATCCCTGTGGAACGCTCTTGGAGTCCAACATGGACCAGCATCCCGTGGAGCACTTACGACACCTTGTAGAGTCAACATGGGCCAGCATCCCTGTGGAACACTTTCACCTTGTAGAGTCAACATGGGCCAGCATCCCCGTGGAGCGCTTCCGACACCTTGTAGAGTCAACATGGGCCAGCATCCCCGTGGAGCGCTTCACCTTGTAGAGTCAACATGGGCCAGCATCCCTGTGGAACACTTACGACACCTTGTAGAGTCCAGCGCCCCGAAGAATTGAGGCTGTTCTGAAGGGAAAAGGGGGTGCAACTCAATATTAGGAAGGTGTTCCTAATGTTTAGTAAACTCAGTGTATGTGTGTCTCTCTTACCACAGAGCTGCTGTGTGTCTCTCCAGTTCTGTTACAGGGTATTACCACAGAGCCGCTGTGTGTCTCTCCAGTTCTGTTACAGGGTATTACCACAGAGCTGCTGTGTGTCTCTCCAGTTCTGTTCCAGGGTATTACCACAGAGCTGCTGTGTGTCTCTCCAGTTCTGTTCCAGGGTATTACCACAGAGCTGCTGTGTGTCTCTCCAGTTCTGTTCCAGGGTATTACCACAGAGCTGCTGTGTGTCTCTCCAGTTCTGTTCCAGGGTATTACCACAGAGCTGCTGTGTGTCTCTCCAGTTCTGTTACAGGGTATTACCACAGAGCTGCTGTGTGTCTCTCCAGTTCTGTTACAGGGTATTACCACAGAGCTGCTGTGTGTCTCTCCAGTTCTGTTCCAGGGTATTACCACAGAGCTGCTGTGTGTCTCTCCAGTTCTGTTCCAGGGTATTACCACAGAGCTGCTGTGTGTCTCTCCAGTTCTGTTACAGGGTATTACCACAGAGCTGCTGTGTGTCTCTCCAGTTCTGTTACAGGGTATTACCACAGAGCTGCTGTGTGTCTCCAGTTCTGTTACAGGGTATTACCACAGAGCTGCTGTGTGTCTCTCCAGTTCTGTTACAGGGTATTACCACAGAGCTGCTGTGTGTCTCTCCAGTTCTGTTACAGGGTATTACCACAGAGCTGCTGTGTGTCTCTCCAGTTCTGTTACAGGGTATTACCACAGAGCTGCTGTGTGTCTCTCCAGTTCTGTTACAGGGTATTACCACAGAGCTGCTGTGTGTCTCTCCAGTTCTGTTACAGGGTATTACCACAGAGCTGCTGTGTGTCTCTCCAGTTCTGTTACAGGGTATTACCACAGTCTTCCACTAGAGTGTCACTGCTGTTACAGGGTATTACCACAGTATTCCACTAGGTGTCACTGCTGTTACAGGGTATTACCACAGTATTCCACTAGGTGTCACTGCTGTTACAGGGTATTACCACAGTATTCCACTAGGTGTCACTGCTGTTACAGGGTATTACCACAGTATTCCACTAGGTGTCACTGCTGTTACAGGGTATTACCGCAGTATCCCACTAGGTGTCACTGCTGTTACAGGTTATTACCACAGTAGTCCACTA
>NW_025755920.1:0-7173 GCF_021184085.1 Oncorhynchus gorbuscha
AGTGTGTCTGAGAATACAAGCCACGTCCACCCAGTGGTTAGTTCAGTGTGTCTGAGAATACATTTACATTACATTTACATTTACATTTAAGTCATTTAGCAGACGCTCTTATCCAGAGCGACTTACAAATTGGTGCATTCACCTTATGACATCCAGTGGAACAGTCACTTTACAATAGTGCATCTAAAACTTAAGGGGGTGAGAGGGATTACTTATCCTATCCTAGGTATTCCTTAAAGAGGTGGGGTTTCAGGTGTCTCCGGAAGGTGGTGATTGACTCCGCTGTCCTGGCGTCGTGAGGGAGTTTGTTCCACTATTGGGGGCCAGGGCAGCGAACAGTTTTGACTGGGCTGAGCGGGAGCTGTACTTCCTCAGTGGTAGGGAGGCGAGCAGGCCAGAGGTGGATGAACGCAGTGCCCTTGTTTGGGTGTAGGGCCTGATCAGAGCCTGGAGGTACTTGAGGTGCCGTTCCCCTCACAGCTCCGTAGGCAAGCACCATGGTCTTGTAGCGGATGCGACCTTCAACTGGAAGCCAGTGGAGAGAACGGAGGAGCGGGGTGACGTGAGAGAACTTGGGAAGGTTGAACACCAAGACGGGCTGCGGCGTTCTGGATGAGTTGAAGGGGTTTAATGGCACAGGCAGGGAGCCCAGCCAACAGCGAGTTGCAGTAATCCAGACGGGAGATGACAAGTGCCTGGATTAGGACCTGCGCCGCTTCCTGTGTGAGGCAGGGTCGTACTCTGCGGATGTTGTAGAGCATGAACCTACAGGAACGGGCCACCGCCTTGATGTTGGTTGAGAACGACAGGGTGTTGTCCAGGATCACGCCAAGGTTCTTGGCGCTCTGGGAGGAGGACACAATGGAGTTGTCAACCGTGATGGCGAGATCATGGAACGGGCAGTCCTTCCCCGGGAGGAAGAGCAGCTCCGTCTTGCCGAGGTTCAGCTTGAGGTGGTGATCCGTCATCCACACTGATATGTCTGCCAGACATGCAGAGATGCGATTCGCCACCTGGTCATCAGAAGGGGGAAAGGAGAAGATTAATTGTGTGTCGTCTGCATAGCAATGATAAGAGAGACCATGTGAGGTTATGACAGAGCCAAGTGACTTGGTGTATAGCGAGAATAGGAGAGGGCCAAGAACAGAGCCCTGGGGGACACCAGTGGTGAGAGCGCGTGGTGAGGAGACAGATTCTCGCCACGCCACCTGGTAGGAGCGACCTGTCAGGTAGGACGCAATCCAAGCGTGGGCCGTGCCGGAGATGCCCAACTCGGAGAGGGTGGAGAGGAGGATCTGATGGTTCACAGTATCGAAGGCAGCCGATAGATCTAGAAGGATGAGAGCAGAGGAGAGAGAGTTAGCTTTAGCAGTGCGGAGCGCTCCGTGATACAGAGGAGAGCAGTCTCAGTTGAATGACTAGTCTTGAAACCTGACTGATTTGGATCAAGAAGGTCATTCAGAGAGAGATAGCGTGGGAGAGCTGGACATCCCTGGACAGAACTGGCCAGCAGGGTCAGGCCCCAATATCTTCCGACAGATGGCATCATCAACGGGACATATGTTGCCATCGCTCTATCTGCAAACCTAATATGTGTAAATATGTGTATGAACACAAGATTCAATAACTGAGCCATAAACTGAACAAGTTCCACAGACATGTGACTAACAGAAATGGAATATTGTGTTCAAAATCAAAAGTAACAGTCTGGTGTGGCCACCATCTGCATTAAGTACTGCAGTGCATCTCCTCCTCATGGACTGCACCAGATTTGCAAATTCTTGCTGTGAGATGTTACCCCACTCTTCCACTAAGGCACCTGCACGTTTACTGACATTTATGGGGAGAATGGCCCTAGCCCTCACCCTCCGATCCAACAGGTCCCAGACGTGCTTAATGGGATTGAGTTCCGGGCTCTTCGCTGGCCATGGAAAGAACCCTGACATTCCTGTCTTATACAAGCCACGTCCACCCAGTGGTTAGTTCAGTGTGTCTGAGAATACAAGCCACGCCTCACCCAGTGGTGAGTTCAGTGTGTCTTGAGAATACAAGCCACACCACCCAGTGGGTTAGTTCAGTGTCTGAGAATACAAGCCACGCCCACCCAGTGGTTAGTTCAGTGTGTCTGAGAATACAAGCCACGTCCACCCAGTGGTTAGTTCAGTGTGTCTGAGAATACAAGCCACGTCCACCCAGTGGTGAGTTCAGTGTCTGAGAATACAAGCTACTGCCCACCCAGTGGTGAGTTCAGTGTGTCTGAGAATACAAGCCCGCGTCCCCAGTGGTGAGTTCAGTGTGTCTGAGAATGCTGCCACGCCCACGCAGTGGTGAGTTCAGTGTCTGAGAAACAAGCCACGTCCACCCAGTGGTGAGAGTTCAATCTAGCCTTGCATTGGAACACAGATCTAGCCTGGTTGGTCAGATGAGAATAGCCTGGTCATGGGAGTGGACTACACAACACAGATCTAGCCTGGTCATGGGAGTGGACTGCACAAACAGATCTAGCCTGGTCATGGAGTGGGACTCACACAACACAGATCTAGCCTGGTCATGGGGTGGGCTATACAGCACAGATCTAGCCTGGTCATGGAGTGGACTGCACAACACAGATCTAGCCTGGTCATGGGAGTGGACTGCTGTACAGATCTAGCCTGGTCATGGGAGTGGGCTATACAACACAGATCTAGCCTGGTCATGGGAGTGGACTATACAACACTGATCTAGCCTGGTCGGGGGAGTGGGCTACACAAACAGATCTAGCCTGGTCATGGGAGTGGACTATACAACACTGATCTAGCCTGGTCATGGGAGTGGGCTACACAACACAGATCTAGCCTGGTCATGGGAGTGGGCTATACAACACAGATCTAGCCTGGTCATGGGGAGTGGGCTACACAACACAGATCTAGCCTGGTCATGGAGTGGACTACACAAACACAGATCTAGTTCCTGGGTCAGATGGGCTATCTACCTGGTCAGCGGGGTGGACTATACAACACAGATCTAGCCTGGTCATGGGAGTGGGCTATACAACACAGATCTAGCCTGGTCATGGACTACACAACACAGATCTAGTCTGGTCATGAACTATACAACACAGATCTAGTCTGGTCATGGGGAGGGGCTATACAACACAGATCTAGCCTGGTCATGGGAGTGGGCTATCTAGCCTGGTCATGGGAGTGACTACACAACACAGATCTAGCCTGGTCATGGGGGGAGGGGACTACACAACACAGATCTAGCCTGGTCATGGGAGTGGACTACACAACACAGATCTAGCCTGGTCATGGGAGTGGACTACACAACACAGATCTAGCCTGGTCATGGGAGTGGGCTATACAACACAGATCTAGCCTGGTCATGGGAGTGGGCTATACAGCACAGATCTAGCCTGGTCATGGGAGTGGGCTATACAACACAGATCTAGCCTGGTCATGGGAGGGACTAAGGCTGTGCAACACAGATCTAGTCTGGTCATGGGATTCACACAACACAGATCTAGTCTGGTCATGGGGAGGGCTATTACCAACACAGATCTAGCCTGGAAGGCTGAGTGGGAGTGGGCCATATAAACACAGATCTAGCCTGGTCATGGGGAGGCTACAATAACACAGATCTAGCCTCAGTCATGGAGTGGACTATACAACACAGATCTAGCCTTGGTCATGGGAGTGAACTATGGGGACAACACACAGATCTAGCCTGGCTGGGAGTAATATATGACAAACAGATCTAGCCTGGTCATGGGAGTGGGGCTATACAACACAGATCTAGCCTGGTCAGAAGTGGGAGGTACAACACAGATCTAGCCTGGTCATGGGGAGTGGACTATACAACACTGATCTAGCCTGGTCATGGGAGTGGGCTACACAACACAGATCTAGTCTGGTCATGGGAGTGGGCTATACAACACAGATCTAGCCTGGTCATGGGAGGGGCTATACAACACAGATCTAGCCTCCCTTGGCTGCGGGGGAGTGGGCTACACAACACAGATCTAGCTCTGGCTGCGGGGAGTGGACTACACAACACAGATCTAGCCTTCTGGCTCGGGAGGGACTACACAACACAGATCTAGCCTGGTCATGGGGAGTGGACTACACAACACAGATCTAGCCTGGTCAGCGGGGAGTGGGCTGACACAACACAGATCTAGCCTGGTCATGGGAGTGGGCTATACAAACACAGATCTAGCCTGGTCATGGGGAGGGAACTATACAACACAGATCTAGCCTGGTCATGGGAGTGGGCTATACAACACAGATCTAGCCTGGTCATGGGAGTGGGCTATACAACACAGATCTAGCTGGTCATGGAGTGGACTACACAACACAGATCTAGCCTGGTCATGGGAGTGGACTACACAACACAAATCTAGCCTGGTCATGGGAGGACTACACAACACAGATCTAGCCTGGTCATGGGGAGTGGGCTATACAAACACAGATCTAGCCTGGTCATGGGAGTGGGCTATACAACACAGATCTAGCCTGGTCATGGGAGTGGGCTATACAACAGCAGATCTAGCCTGGTCATGGGAGGGGCTATACAACACAGATCTAGCCTGGTCATGGGAGTGGGCTATACAAACACAGATCTAGTCTGTCATGGGAGTGGGCTATACAACACAGATCTAGCCTGGGCATGGGAGTGGGGCTATACAACACAGATCTAGCCTGGTCATGGGAGTGGGCTATACAACACAGATCTAGCCTGGTCATGGGAGTGGGCTATACAACACAGATCTAGCCTGGTCATGGGAGGGCTACACAAACAGATCTAGCCTGGTCATGGGAGGGCTATACAACACAGATCTAGCCTGGTCATGGGGTGGGCTATACAACACAAACAGACCTTTCCAGTACGTGACTTTATTAACCAGTTTACATGGTGTAGTACTGCTCTCTTCATCTGTTTCCAGGCCACGCCTACATATCCACCATCCTCTACCTCAGACCTGGTATTAATGCTTTATAGCATATTGGGGGCGGGGAAGAGTGTCCATATTACAAACGCCCTTAGTTGAATGTTTTAATGTTGATTTGAGTTTTAATCTGCCACTTAGGTATGGAGAAAAACAACAATTGAACCAACCTCCTGCCTCCCCAGCCACCTCCCTGCAAGGCCCAGGTGTTCCCAAACCCATCCTCCCAAGCATTAACCCTGACAGGAACACCCTAACCCTGACAGAACACCCCTAACCCCTGACAGGAAACCCCTTAACCCTGACAGGAAACTAACCCTGGACAGGAAACACCCCTAACCCTGGACAGGAACACCCCTAACCCTGACAGGAACACTCTAACCCTGACAGGACTCTTAACCCTGACAGGAACACCCCTAACCCTGACAGGAACACCCCAGGAACACATAATGGGGGGCTCTTCCTTTATTCGCGTTGTACTTCATATTTTGTATTTTACTCACATTTGTATGTTTGTTTGTGGATATCTAAAAATAATAATAATTTAAAAAACATTTTATTGCAGGAACATGATTTGGTGACAGGGACTTTTTTAAAGATATTGTTTTTTACATTATTACCATGGAAATTAAGGTAACATATTTTGTAATAAAAATATACATATTGTTGATATTGTTCAGTTCCAGAAAGGCTCAATTTATTTTATGAGCGGTTTACAAGATTTTTAAAAAAATATTTAAATGTTACTCATAATAAAAATTTAATATAATATTTCCTGCCTTATTGTCCATTGTTTTATTAGGCCAATCTTTCATTCCGAGGTACAGTAGAATATTACCAGAGTGACTAAACCCAGAGGTACAGTCGAATATTACCAGAGTTTCTAAACCCAGAGGTACAGTAGAATATTACCAGAGTTTCTAAACCCAGAGGTACAGTAGAATATTACCAGAGTTACTAAACCCAGAGGTACAGTCGAATATTACCAGAGTTACTAAACCCAGAGGTACAGTAGAATATTACCAGAGTTTCTAAACCCAGAGGTACAGTAGAATATTACCAGAGTTACTAAACCCAGAGGCGCAACATCGCGAGATTTCTAGTAAAGCTTGTGAAACAGACCATGCCGGAGTTTGAAAAGTCTAATCAAATTATTTCTGACTTACTTTGTAGACAGCAGGTGTAGACTAACAGTGGAAATCAGTAGAAAATAACATGGCTGTGTGTGTATATATATATATATATATATATATGGTTGTGTGTGTATAGGTCTGTTTGTGTTGTGTGTGTGTGTGTGTGTGTGTGTGTATATATATATATGGGTGTGTGTGTATAGGTCTGTTTGTGTTGTGTGTGTATATATATATATGGGTGTGTGTGTGTATATATATGGGTGTGTGTGTGTATATATATGGGTGTGTGTGTATAGGTCTGTTTGTGTTGTGTGTGTGTATATATATATGGGTGTGTGTATAGGTCTGTTTGTGTTTTATGTGTTGTGTGTGTATATATATATATATATATATGGGTGTGTGTGTGTGTGTATATATATATATGGGTGTGTGTGTGTATATATATATATGGGTGTGTGTGTGTATATATATATGGGTGTGTGTGTGTATATATATGGGTGTGTGTGTGTATAGGTCTGTTTGTGTTTTATGTGTTGTGTGTGTGTATATATATATATATATATGGGTGTGTGTGTGTATATATATGGGTGTGTGTGTGTGTATATATATGGGTGTGTGTGTATATATATATATGGGTGTGTGTGTGTATAGGTCTGTTTGTGTTTTATGTGTTGTGTGTGTATATATATATAACACAAACAGACCTATACACACACACCCATATATATACACACACAACACAAACAGTCCTATACACACACACAGAGCATTTGGAAAGTATTCAGACCCCTTGACTTTCTCCACATTTCTTTTACCTTACAGCCTTATTCTAAAATAATTACTATAAAATCCTCAATCTACACACAACATCCCATAATAACATACCGAAAACGGGTTTAGAAGTTTTTGCTAATTTCTAAAAGATAAAAAATATATTCAGACCCGTTGCTAGGAGACTCATATTGATCTCAGGTGCTTCCTGTTTCCATTGATCGTCTTTGAAATGTTTCTACAGCTTGATTGGAGTCCACCTGTGGTAAACTCAATTGATTGTTGTGAAGTGTTCGGTATTACTGCACTGTTGGAGCTAGAAACACAAGCATTTCGCTACAC
>NW_025755921.1:0-7173 GCF_021184085.1 Oncorhynchus gorbuscha
ACTCACTCCACACCCCCATACCCTCCTACTCACTCACCCCATCCACTCCCACTCACCACACCCCCATACCCTCCCACTCACTCACCACCCCATACCCTCCTACTCACTCACTCACACCCCCATACCCTCCTACTCACTCACTCACACCCCCATACCCTCCTACTCACTCACACCCCCATACCCTCCTACTCACTCACACCCCCATACCCCTACTCACTCACACCCCATACCCTCCTACTCACTCACACCCCCATACCCTCCCTACCTACTCACTCACACCCCCATACCCTCCTACTCACTCACACCCCATACCCTCCCATACTCACTCACACCCCCATACCCTCCTACTCACTCACACCCCCATACCTCCTCCACTCACTCACACCCCCATACCTCCCTACTCACTCACTCACACCCCCATACCCTCCTACTCACTCACCACCCCCATACCCTCCTACTCACTCACACCCCTCATACCCTCCTACTCACCTCACACCCCCATACCCTCCCACTCACTCACACCCCCATACCCCTCCTACCCATCTCACTCACCACACCCCTCATACCCTCACTACTCACTCACACCCCCATACCCTCCCACTCACTCACTCACTCACACCCCCATACCCTCCCACTCACTGACTCACTCACACCCCCATACCCTACTCACTCACTCCACCACACCCCCATACCCCTCCCACTCATTCACTCACTCACACCCCCATACCCTCCTACTCACTCACACCCCATACCCTCCCACTCACTCACTCACACCCCCATACCCTCCCACTCACTCACTCACTCACACCCCCATACCCTCCCACCACTCACCACTCACTCACTCACCACTCACCACTCACCACCTCCACCACCACTCACTCACCACCACTCACTCACTCACTCACACCCCCATACCCTCCCACTCACCACTCACACCCCCTTCCCTCCCACTCACTCACACCTCCATACCCTCCTACCACTCACACCCCCATACCCTCCTACTCACTCACACCCCCATACCCTCTCCCACTCACCACCCCCATACCCACTCACCACCACCACACCCCCATACCCTCCCACTCACTCACACCCCCATACCCTCCCACTCACTCACACTCACACCCCCATACCCTCCCACTCACTCACTCACACCCCCTTCCCTCCTACTCACTCACACCCCATACCCTCCTACTCACTCACACCCCCATACCCTCCTACTCACTCACACCCCCATACCCTCCTACTCACTCACACCTCCCATACCCTCCCTACTCACTCACACCCCCATACCCTCCCACTCACTCACTCACTCACCACCCCCATACCCTCCTACTCACTCACACCCCCATACCTTCCCACTCACTCACACCCCATACCCTCCCACTCACTCACCACACCCCATACCCTCCCACTCACTCACCACCACACCCCCATACCCTCCCACTCACTCACTCACTCACTCACTCACTCACTCACTCACTCACTCACTCACCCCACTCACTCACTCACACCCCCATACCCTCCCACTCACTCACACCCCCATACCCTCCCACTCACTCACACCCCCATACCCTCCCACTCACTCACTCACACCCCCTTCCCCTCCTACTCACTCACACCCCCATACCCTCCTACTCACTCACACCCCCATACCCTCCCACTCACTCACCACACCCCATACCCTCCCACTCACTCACACCCCCATACTCCTCCTACTCACTCACTACCCCCATACTCACTCACTCACTCACTCACACCACCCCCATACTCCTCCCACTCACTCACACCCCCATACCCTCCCACCTCACCACCACTACCACCACTCACCACCACCACCACTCACCACTCACTCACTCACCACTCACTCACTCACTCCACACCCCCATACCCTCCCACTCACTCACTCACACCCCTCCCTCCTACTCACCACACCCCCATACCCTCCTACTCACTCACACCCCCATACCCTCCTCACTCACTCACACCCCCATACCCTCCCACTCACTCACTCACACCCCCATACCACTCCCACCACTCACCACTCACTCACCACTCACCACTCACCACCACTCACTCACTCACTCACACCCCCATACCCTCCCACTCACTCACACCCCCATACCCTCCCACTCACTCACACTCACACCCCCATACCCTCCCACTCACTCACCACACCCCTTCCCTCCCACTCACTCACACCCCATACCCTCCTACTCACCACACCCCCATACCCTCCTACTCACTCACACCCCCATACCCTCCTACTCACTCACACCCCATACCCTCCTACTCACTCACACCCCCATACCCTCCCACTCACTCACTCACTCACTCACACCCCCATACCCTCCCACTCACTCACTCACACCCCCATACCCTCCCACTCACTCACTCACACCCCCATACCCTCCCACTCACTCACTCACACCCCATACCCTCCCACTCACTCACTCATTCACACCCCCATACCCTCCCACCCACTCACTCACACCCCCATACCCTCCCACTCACTCACACCCCCATACCCTCCCACTCACTCACACTCCCATACCCTCCCACTCACTCACCACACCCCTTCCCCTCCTACTCACTCACACCCCCATACCCTCCTACTCACTCACACCCCCATACCCTCCTACTCACTCACACCCCCATACCCTCCCACTCACTCACACCCCCATACCCTCCCACTCACTCACTCACACCCCTCTCCCTCCTACTCACTCACACCCCCATACCCTCCTACTCACCACACCCCCATACCCTCCTACTCACTCACACCCCCATACCCTCCCACTCACTCACACCCCCATACTCACTCACCACACCACCACCACCACCACCACCACCACTCACTCACCACTCACTCACACCCCCATACCCTCCCACTCACTCACACCCCCATACCCTCCCACTCACTCACACTCACACCCCCATACCCTCCCACTCACCACTCACACCCCCTTCCCCTCCTACTCACTCACACCCCCATACCCTCCTACCTCACTCACTCACCACACCCTCCTACTCACTCACCCCCATACCCTCCTACTCACTACACCCCATACCCTCCTCACTCACTCACTCACTCACACCCCCATACTCCTCCCACTCACTCACTCACACCCCCATACCCTCCCACTCACTCACTCACACCCCCATACCCTCCCACTCACTCACTCACACCCCATACCCTCCCACTCACTCACTCATTCACACCCCCATACCCTCCCACTCACTCACACCCCCATACCCTCCCACTCACTCACACCCCCATACCTCCCACTCACTCACACCCCCATACCCTCCCACTCACTCACCACACCCCTTCACCTCCTACTCACTCACACCCCCATACCCTCCTACTCACCACACCCCCATACCCTCCTACTCACTCACACCCCCATACCCTCCCACTCACTCACACCCCCATACCCTCCCACTCACTCACTCACACCCCCTACCCTCCTACTCACTCACCCCCATACCCTCCTACTCACCACACCCCCATGCCCTCCTACTCACTCACACCCTCATACCCTCCCACTCACTCACACACCCCATACCCTCCCACTCACTCACTCACCACTCACTCCCCACCACTCACCACCACCCCATACCTCCCACTCACTCACACCCCCATACCCTCCCACTCACTCACCACACCCCCATACCCTCCCACTCACTCACACCCCCTATCCCTCCTACTCACTCACACCCCCATACCCTCCTACTCACTCACACCCCCATACCCTCCTACTCACTCACACCCCCATACCCTCCTACTACACCCCTACTCACTCACACCCCCATACCCTCCCACTCACTCACTCACACCCCCATACCCTCCCACTCACTCACTCACACCCCATACCCTCCCACTCACTCACTCACACCCCATACCCTCCCACTCACCACTCACACCCCATACCCTCCCACTCACTCACTCACCACACCCCCATACCCTCCCACTCACTCACACCCCCATACCCTCCCACTCACTCACACCCCCATACCCTCCCACTCACTCACACCCCCATACCCTCCCACTCACCACTCACACCCCTTCCCCTCCTACTCACTCACACCCCATACCCTCCTACTCACTCACACCCCCATACCCTCCTACTCACTCACACCCCCATACCCTCCCACTCACTCACTCACACCCCCATACCCTCCCACTCACTCACTCACACCCCCATCCCCTCCTACTCACTCACACCCCCATACCCTCACTACTCACTCACACCCCCATACCCTCCTACTCACTCACACCCCATACCCTCCCACTCACTCACTCACACCCCATACCCTCCTACTCACTCACACCCCCATACCCTCCCACCATCACTCACCACACCCCCATACCCTCCCACTCACTCACTCACACCCCCATACCCTCCCACTCACTCACTCACACCCCCATACCCTCCCACTCACTCACCTCACCCCCATACCCTCCCACTCACTCACCACACCCCCATACCCTCCCACTCACTCACCACACCCCCATACCCTCCCACTCACTCACTCACACCCCCTTCCCCTCCTACTCACTCACACCCCCATACCCTCCTACTCACTCACTCCCCCATACCTCCCACCACTCACCCCCATACCCTCCCACTCACTCACTCACACCCCCATACCCTCCCACTCACTCACTCACACCCTTCCCTCCTACTCACTCACACCCCCATACCCTCCTACTCACTCACACCCCATACCCTCCTACTCACTCACACCCCCATACCCTCCTACTCACTCACACCCCCATACCCTCCCACTCACTCACACCCCCATACCCTCCCACTCACTCACTCACCCCCATACCTCCCACTCACTCCACCCCCATCCCTCCCACTCACTCACCACACCCCCATACCCTCCCACTCACTCACTCACACCCCATACCCTCCCACTCACTCACTCACACCCCCATACCCTCCTACTCACTCACACCCCCATACCCCCTACTCACCACACCCCCATACCCTCCCACTCACTCACACTCCCATACCCTCCCACTCACTCACTCACACCCCTTCCCCTCCTACTCACTCACACCCCCATACCCTCCTACTCACTCACACCCCCATACCCTCCCACTCACTCACACCCCCATACCCTCCCACTCACTCACACTCACACCCCCATACCCTCCCACTCACTCACCACACCCCCTTCCCCTCCTACTCACTCACACCCCCATACCCTCCCACTCACTCACACCCCCATACCCTCCTACTCACTCACACCCCCATACCCTCCTACTCACTCACACCCCATACCCTCCTACTCACTCACACCCCCATACCCTCCCACTCACTCACTCACTCACACCCCCATACCCTCCCACTCACTCACTCACACCCCCATACCCTCCCACTCACTCACTCACACCCCCATACCCTCCCACTCACTCACTCACACCCCATACCCTCCCACTCACTCACTCACACCCCCATACCCTCCTACTCACTCACACCCCCATACCCTCCCACTCACTCACACCCCCATACCCTCCCACTCACTCACACTCCCATACCCTCCCACTCACTCACTACCCCCTTACCCCTCCTACTCACTCACACCCCCATACTCCTCCTACTCACTCACACCCCCATACCCTCCTACTCACTCACACCCCCATACCCTCCCACTCACTCACACCCCCATACCCTCCCACTCACTCACTCACACCCCATACCCTCCTACTCACTCACACCCCCATACCCTCCCACCTCCACTCACACCCCCATACCCTCCTACTCACTCACACCCTCATACCCTCCCACTCACTCACACACCCCCATACCCTCCCACTCACTCACTCACTCACCACCACTCACCCACTCACTCACTCACCACCACTCATCACCACTCCACTCACTCACTCACACCCCCATACCCTCCCACTCACTCACACCCCCATACCCTCCCACTCACTCACACTCACACCCCCATACCCTCCCACTCACTCACTCACACCCCTTCCCCTCCTACTCACTCACACCCCCATACCCTCCTACTCACTCACACCCCCATACCCTCCTACTCACTCCACACCCCCATACCCTCCTACTCACTCACACCCCATACCCTCCTACTCACTCACACCCCCATACCCTCCCACTCACTCACTCACTCACCACACCCCCATACCCTCCCACTCACTCACTCACACCCCCATACCCTCCCCACTCACTCACTCACACCCCCATACCCTCCCACTCACTCACTCACACCCCATACCCTCCCACTCACTCACTCACTCACACCCCCATACCCTCCCACTCACTCACACCCCCATACCCTCCTCACTCACTCACACCCCCATACCCTCCCACTCACTCACACACTCCCATACTCTCCCACTCACTCACTCACACCCCTTACCCTCCTACTCACTCACACCCCCATACCCTCCTACTCACTCCACCCCCATACCCTCCTACTCACTCACACCCCCATACCCTCCCACTCACTCACACACCCCATACCCTCCCACTCACTCACTCACACCCCCTTACCCTCCTACTCACTCACACCCCCATACCCTCCTACTCACTCACACCCCCATACCCTCCTACTCACTCACACCCCCATACCCTCCCACTCACTCACACCCCCATACCCTCCCTACTCACTCACTCACTCACCCACTCACTCACTCACTCACTCACTCACTCACACCCCCATACCCTCCCACTCACTCACACCCCCATACCCTCCCACTCACTCACTCACTCACTCACACCCCCATACCCTCCCACTCACTCACCACCACCCCTTCCTCCTACTCACTCACACCCCCATACCCTCCCACTCACTCACCCACTCACACCCCCATACCCTCCCACTCACTCACTCACACCCCCTACCCTCCCACTCACTCACTCACACCCCCATACCCTCCTGACTCACTCACACCCCCATACCCTCCTACTCACTCACACACCCCATACCCTCCTCACTCCACTCACACCCCCATACCCTCCCACTCACTCACACCCCCATACCCTCCCACTCACTCACTCACTCACTCACTCACTCACACCCCCACCCTCCCACTCACTCACTCACACCCCTTACCCTCCCACTCACTCACACACCCCCATACCCTCCTACTCACTCACACCCCCTGCCTCCACTCACTCACACCCCATA
>NW_025755922.1:0-7173 GCF_021184085.1 Oncorhynchus gorbuscha
GGGTGGAGAGAGAGATGAAGGTAGTAACACCGGAAAAGAAAGAGAGAAAAGATAAGGTGAAGTACAGAGAGAAGAAAAAGAGAGTGTGATAAGGGGAAGTACAGAGAGGAGAGAAGTAGAGAAGAAAAAGAGAGCGTGATAAGGGGAAGTACAGAGAGGAGAGAAGTAGAGAAGAAAAAGAGAGCGTGATAAGGGGAAGTACAGAGAGGGGAGAAGTAGAGGAGAAAAGAGAGCGTGATAAGGGGAAGTACAGAGAGGAGAGAAGTAGAGGAAGAAAGAGAGCGTGATAAGGGGAAGTACAGAGAGGAGAGAAGTAGAAAGAAAGAGAGGCGTGATAAGGGGAAGTACAGAGAGGAGAGAAGTAGAGAAGAAAAGAGAGCGTGATAAGGGAAGTACAGAGAGGAGAGAAGTAGAGAAGAAAAAGAGAGCGTGATAAGGGAAGTACAGAGAGGAGAGAAGTAGAGAAGAAAAAGAGAGTGTGATAAGGGGAAGTACAGAGAGGAGAGAAGTAGGAGAAAAAGAGAGCGTGATAAGGGGAAGTACAGAGAGGAGAGAAGTAGAGGAGAAAAAGAGAGCGTGATAAGGGGAAGTACAGAGAGGAGAGAAGTAGAGGAGAAAAAGAGAGCGTGATAAGGGGAAGTACAGAGAGGAGAGAAGTAGAGAAGAAAAAGAGAGTGTGATAAGGGGAAGTACAGAGAGGAGAGAAGTAGAGAAGAAAAAGAGAGCGTGATAAGGGGAAGTACAGAGAGGAGAGAAGTAGAGGAGAAAAAGAGAGTGTGATAAGGGGAAGTACAGAGAGGAGAGAAGTAGAGAAGAAAAAGAGAGTGTGATAAGGGGAAGTACAGAGAGGAGAGAAGTAGAGGAGAAAAAGAGAGTGTGATAAGGGGAAGTACAGAGAGGAGAGAAGTAGAGAAGAAAAAGAGAGCGTGATAAGGGGAAGTACAGAGAGGAGAGAAGTAGAGAAGAAAAAGAGAGCGTGATAAGGGGAAGTACAGAGAGGAGAGAAGTAGAGAAGAAAAAGAGAGCGTGATAAGGGGAAGTACAGAGAGGAGAGAAGTAGAGGAGAAAAGAGAGTGTGATAAGGGGAAGTACAGAGGAGAGAAGAAGAAAAGAGAGTGTGATAAGGGGAAGTACAGAGAGGAGAGAAGTAGAGAAGAAAAAGAGAGTGTGATAAGGGGAAGTACAGAGAGGAGAGAAGTAGAGAAGAAAAAGAGAGCGTGATAAGGGGAAGTACAGAGAGGAGAGAAGTAGAGGAGAAAAGAGAGCGTGATAAGGGGAAGTACAGAGAGGAGAGAAGTAGAGAAGAAAAAGAGCGTGATAAGGGGAAGTACAGAGGAGAGAAGTAGAGAAGAAAAAGAGCGTGATAAGGGGAAGTACAGAGGAGAGAAGTAGAGAAGAAAAAGAGAGTGTGATAAGGGGAAGTACAGAGGAGAGAAGAAAAAGAGAGCGTGATAAGGGGAAGTACAGAGAGGAGAGAAGTAGAGAAGAAAAAGAGAGCGTGATAAGGGGAAGTACAGAGAGGAGAGAAGTAGAAAAGAAAGAGGCGTGATAAGGGGAAGTACAGAGAGGAGAGAAGTAGAGAAGAAAAGAGAGCGTGATAAGGGGAAGTACAGAGAGGAGAGAAGTAGAGAAGAAAAAGAGAGCGTGATAAGGGGAAGTACAGAGAGGAGAGAAGTAGAGAAGAAAAAGAGAGCGTGATAAGGGGAAGTACAGAGAGGAGAGAAGAAAAAGAGAGCGTGATAAGGTGAAGTACAGAGAGGAGAGAAGTAGAGAAGAAAAGAGAGTGTGATAAGGGGAAGTACAGAGAGGAGAGAAGTAGAGAAGAAAGAGAGCGTGATAAGGGGAAGTACAGAGAGGAGAGAAGTAGAGAAGAAAAAGAGAGCGTGATAAGGGGAAGTACAGAGAGGAGAGAAGAAAAAGAGAGCGTGATAAGGTGAAGTACAGAGAGGAGAGAAGAAAAAGAGAGCGTGATAAGGGGAAGTACAGAGAGGAGAGAAGAAAAAGAGAGCGTGATAAGGGGAAGTACAGAGAGGAGAGAAGAAAAAGAGAGCGTGATAAGGGGAAGTACAGAGAGGAGAGAAGTAGAGAAGAAAAAGAGAGCGTGATAAGGGGAAGTACAGAGAGGAGAGAAGTAGAGGAGAAAAAGAGAGCGTGATAAGGGGAAGTACAGAGAGGAGAGAAGTAGAGAAGAAAAAGAGAGCGTGATAAGGGGAAGTACAGAGAGGAGAGAAGTAGAGGAGAAAAAGAGAGTGTGATAAGGGAAGTACAGAGAGGAGAGAAGTAGAGAAAAGAGAGCGTGATAAGGGGAAGTACAGAGAGGAGAGAAGTAGAGGAGAAAAAGAGAGCGTGATAAGGGGAAGTACAGAGAGGAGAGAAGTAGAGAAGAAAAAGAGAGCGTGATAAGGGGAAGTACAGAGAGGAGAGAAGTAGAGGAGAAAAAGAGAGTGTGATAAGGGGAAGTACAGAGAGGAGAGAAGTAGAGGAGAAAAAAGAGCGTGATAAAGAAGTACAGAGAGGGAGAAGTAGAGAAGAAAAAGAAGGCGTGATAAGGGGAAGTACAGAGGAAAGTAGAAGAAAAAGGAGTGTGATAAGGGGAAGTACAGGAGAGAAAGAAAAGAGTGTGATAAGAGATACAGAGGGAGAGGAGAAAAAGAGAGTGTGATAAGGGAAGTACAGAAAGGAGTAGAAGAAAAGAGAGTGTGATAAGGGGAAGTACAGAGAGGAGAGAAGTAGGAAGAAAAAGAGAGTGTGATGGGGAAGTACAGAGAGGAGAGAAGTAGAGGAGAAAAAGGCGTGATAAGGGAAGTACAGAGGAGAGAAGTAGGAGAAAAAGAGAGCGTGATAAGGTGAAGTACAGAGGAGAGAAGTAGAAAGAAAAAGAAGTGTGATAAGGGGAAGTACAGAGGAGAGAAGTAGAGGAAAAAGAGAGTGTGATAAGGGGAAGTACAGGAGAGAAGAAAAGAGAGTGTGATAAGGGGAAGTACAGAGAGGAGAGAGTAGAGGAAAAAGAGAGCGTGATAAGGGGAAGTACAGAGAGGAGAGAGAGTAGAGGAGAAAAAGAGAGGCGTGATAAGGGGAAGTACAGAGAGGAGAGAAGTAGAGAAGAAAAAGAGAGCGTGATAAGGGAAGTACAGAGGAGAGAAGTAGAGAAAGAAAAAGAGAGTGTGTAAGGGGGAAGTACAGAGGGAGAGAAGAAAAAGAGGCGTGATAAGGGGAAGTACAGAGAGGAAAAGTAGAGAAGAAAAAGAGCGTGATAAGGGAAGTACAGAGAGGAGAGAAGTAGGAGAAAAAGGGCGTGATGAAGTACAGAGAGGAGAGAAGTAGAGGAGGAAAAAGAGAGCGTGATAAGGGGAAGTACAGAGGAGAGAAGAAAAAGAGAGTAGGGGGAGAGAAAAAGGGGCGTGATGAGGGGGAAGTACAGAGGGGAGAAGTAGAAGAAAAAGAGGCGTGATAAGGGGAAGTACAGAGGAGAGAAGTAGAAGAAAAAGAGAGCGTGATAAGGGAAGTACAGAGAGGAGAGAAAGGAGAAAAAGAGAGTGTGATAAGGGGAAGTACAGGAGAGTAGAGAAAAAAGAGAGTGTGATAAGGGGAAGTACAAGAGGAGAGAAGTAGAGGAGAAAAGAGAGTGTGATAAGGGAAGTACAGAGAGGAGAGAAGTAGAGGAGAAAAAAAGAGCGTGATAAGGGGTACAGAGGAGGAGTACAGAGAGGAGAGAAGTAGAGGAGAAAAAGAGAGCGTGATAAGGAAGTACAGAGAGGAGAGAAGTAGAGAGAAAAAGAGAGCGTGGAAAACAGAGAGGAGTGATAGAGAAGAAAAAGAGAGTGTGATAAGGGGAAGTACAGAGAGGAGAGAAGTAGAGAAGAAAAAGAGAGTGTGATAAGGGGAAGTACAGAGGGAGAAGTAGAGGAGAAAAAGAGAGTGTGATAAGGGAAGTACAGAGGAGAGAAGAAAAAGAGAGTGTGATAAGGAAGTACAGAGGAAGTAGAAAAGAAAAAGAGAGTGTGATAAGGGGAAGTACAGAGAGGAGAAAGAAGAAAAAGAGAGTGTGATAAGGGGAAGTACAGAGGAGGAAAAAAGAGAGTGTGATAAGGGGAAGTACAGAGAGAGAGAAGAGAGAAGAAAAAGAGAGTGTGATAAGGGGAAGTACAGAGAGGAGAGAAGAAAAAAGATAGTGTGATAAGGGGAAGTACAGGAGAGAAGAAAAAAGAGAGTGGATAAGGGGAAGTACAGAGAGGAGAGAAGTAGAGGAGAAAAAGAGAGCGTGATAAGGGGAAGTACAGAGAGGAGAGAAGTAGAGGAGAAAGAGAGCGTGATAAGGGAAGTACAGAGAAAAGAGAGATAAGGGGAAGTACAGAGAGGAGAGAAGTAGAGAAGAAAAAGAGAGTGTGAAAAGGGGAAGTACAGAGAGGAGAGAAGTAGAGAAGAAAAAGAGAGCGTGATAAGGGGAAGTACAGAGGAGAGGAAGTAGAGAAGAAAAGAGAGCGTGATAAGGGAAGTACAGAGAGGAGAGAAGTAGAGAAGAAAAGAGAGTGTGATAAGGGGAAGTACAGAGAGGAGAGAAGTAGAGGAGAAAAAGAGAGCGTGATAAGGGGAAGTACAGAGGAGAGAAGAAAAAGAGAGTGTGATAAGGGGAAGTACAGAGAGGAGAGAAGTAGAGAAGAAAAAGAGAGTGTGATAAGGGGAAGTACAGAGAGGAGAGAAGTAGAGAAGAAAAAGAGAGCGTGATAAGGGGAAGTACAGAGAGGAGAGAAGTAGAGAAGAAAAAGAGAGCGTGATAAGGGAAGTACAGAGGGAGAGAAGAAAAGAGAGCGTGATAAGGTGAAGTACAGAGAGGAGAGAAGAAAAAGAGAGCGTGATAAGGGGAAGTACAGAGAGGAGAGAAGAAAAAGAGAGCGTGATAAGGGGAAGTACAGAGAGGAGAGAAGAAAAAGAGAGCGTGATAAGGTGAAGTACAGAGAGGAGAGAAGTAGAGAAGAAAAAGAGAGTGTGATAAGGGGAAGTACAGAGAGGAGAGAAGTAGAGAAGAAAAAGAGAGCGTGATAAGGTGAAGTACAGAGAGGAGAGAAGTAGAGAAGAAAAAGAGAGCGTGATAAGGGGAAGTACAGAGAGGAGAGAAGTAGAGAAGAAAAAGAGAGTGTGATAAGGGGAAGTACAGAGAGGAGAGAAGTAGAGAAGAAAAAGAGAGCGTGATAAGGGGAAGTACAGAGAGGAGAGAAGTAGAGGAGAAAAAGAGAGCGTGATAAGGGGAAGTACAGAGAGGAGAGAAGTAGAGGAGAAAAAGAGAGCGTGATAAGGGGAAGTACAGAGAGGAGAGAAGTAGAGGAGAAAAAGAGAGCGTGATAAGGGGAAGTACAGAGAGGAGAGAAGTAGAGAAGAAAAAGAGAGTGTGATAAGGGGAAGTACAGAGAGGAGAGAAGTAGAGAAGAAAAAGAGAGTGTGATAAGGGGAAGTACAGAGAGGAGAGAAGTAGAGGAGAAAAAGAGAGCGTGATAAGGGGAAGTACAGAGAGGAGAGAAGTAGAGAAGAAAAAGAGAGCGTGATAAGGGGAAGTACAGAGAGGAGAGAAGTAGAGGAGAAAAAGAGAGCGTGATAAGGGGAAGTACAGAGAGGAGAGAAGTAGAGGAGAAAAAGAGAGCGTGATAAGGGAAGTACAGAGAGGAGAGAAGTAGAGAGAAAAAGAGAGCGTGATAAGGGGAAGTACAGAGAGGAGAGAAGTAGAGGAGAAAAAGAGAGCGTGATAAGGGGAAGTACAGAGAGGAGAGAAGTAGAGAAGAAAAAGAGAGCGTGATAAGGGGAAGTACAGAGAGGAGAGAAGTAGAGAAGAAAAAGAGAGTGTGATAAGGGGAAGTACAGAGAGGAGAGAAGTAGAGAAGAAAAAGAGTGTGATAAGGGGAAGTACAGAGAGGAGAGAAGTAGAGAAGAAAAAGAGAGCGTGATAAGGGGAAGTACAGAGAGGAGAGAAGTAGAGAAGAAAAAGAGAGCGTGATAAGGGGAAGTACAGAGAGGAGAGAAGTAGAGGAGAAAAAGAGAGCGTGATAAGGGGAAGTACAGAGAGGAGAGAAGTAGAGAAGAAAAAGAGAGTGTGATAAGGGGAAGTACAGAGAGGAGAGAAGTAGAGGAGAAAAAGAGAGTGTGATAAGGGGAAGTACAGAGAGGAGAGAAGTAGAGGAGAAAAAGAGAGCGTGATAAGGGGAAGTACAGAGAGGAGAGAAGTAGAGGAGAAAAAGAGAGTGTGATAAGGGGAAGTACAGAGAGGAGAGAAGTAGAGAAGAAAAAGAGAGCGTGATAAGGGGAAGTACAGAGAGGAGAGAAGTAGAGGAGAAAAAGAGAGTGTGATAAGGGAAGTACAGAGAGGAGAGAAGTAGAGGAGAAAAAGAGAGCGTGATAAGGGGAAGTACAGAGAGGAGAGAAGTAGAGGAGAAAAAGAGAGGCGTGATAAGGGGAAGTACAGAGAGGAGAGAAGTAGAGAAGAAAAAGAGACGTGATAAGGGGAAGTACAGAGAGGAGAGAAGTAGAGAAGAGAAAAAGAGAGTGTGATAGAGGGGAAGTACAGAGAGGAGAGAAGTAGAGAAGAAAAAGAGAGCGTGATAAGGGGAAGTGACAGGAGAGGGAGAGAAGTAGAGGGGGAAAAGAGGCGTGATAAGGGGAAGTACAGAGAGGAGAGAAGTAGAGGAGAGAGAAAAGAGAGCGTGATGAGGGGAAGTACAGAGAGGAGAGAAGTAGGGGAGAAAAAGAGAGCGTGATAAGGGGAAGTACAGAGAGGAGAGAAGTAGAGGAGAAAAAGAGAGCGTGATAAGGGGAAGTACAGAGAGGAGAGAAGTAGAGAGAGAAAAGAGAGCGTGATAAGGGGAAGTACAGAGAGGAGAGAAGTAGAGGAGAAAAAGAGAGTGTGATAAGGGGAAGTACAGAGAGGAGAGAAGTAGAGAAGAAAAAGAGAGTGTGATAAGGGGAAGTACAGAGAGGAGAGAAGTAGAGGAGAAAAAGAGAGTGTGATAAGGGGAAGTACAGAGAGGAGAGAGAAGTAGAGGAGAAAAAGAGAGAGCGTGATAAGGGGAAGTACAGAGAGGAGAGAAGTAGAGGAGAAAAAGAGAGCGTGATAAGGGAAGTACAGAGAGAGGAGAAGTAGAGGAGAAAAAAGAGCGTGATAAGGGGAAGTACAGAGAGGAGAGAAGT
>NW_025755923.1:0-7171 GCF_021184085.1 Oncorhynchus gorbuscha
TGTGTGTGAGTGCGTTAAGGTGTGCACAAGTTTTGACATTCTATTGACAGTGAACTGTAGCCATAGAACAAGTTAAACTATCGACCCCAAACAACTTTGCATAAATAAATGTTTAATTCTATTCAGCGAAAACTGCCTGACTATTTGACTTTCACAGTTCAGAAAATAAATGAAACACAAACGTCTTCCTCCTATTGACTTCACAGTCAAAGAAAAAAGAAACAGACAGAGAAAGATGAAAGAGTGGCCTTTTGAATTGAATGGAATTGAATTAAGAGACAGAGAGAGAGAAACAGAGTGAAAGAGAGAGATAGAGACAGAGACAGAAATAGAGAGACAGAAAAGAGAGAGACAGAGAGAGAGACAGAGAGAGAGAGTGAAATACAGAGAGAGAGACAGAGTGACTGATAGACAGAGAGAGACAGCGAGAGATAAAGAGAGAGACTTAGAGAGAGTGAAATACAGAGAGAGAGAGAGGAGAGAGACTGATAGACAAAGAAAGACTGAGAAACAGAGGAGAGTGACAGACAGAGAGAGAGACTGAGAGAGACAGAGAGAGAGACTGAGAGAGACAGAGACTGAGGGAGAGAGAGACAGAGAGAGAGAGACAGAGACAGCGACCGAGGGGAGAGAGAGACAGAGACAGAGAGACAGAGACTGAAGGAGAGAAAGACAGAGACAAAAGATTGAGGGAGACAGACAGAGACAGAGAGACAGAGACTGAGGGAGAGAGAGACAAGAGACTGAGGGAGAGAGAGACAGAGAGAGAGAGACTGAGGGCGAGAGAGACAGAGACAGAGAGAGGTGAGAGAGAGACAGAGACAGCGAGAGAGAGACAGACTGAGGGAGAGAGAGACAGAGACAGAGAGCGAGACAGAGAGAGACTGGGGGAGAGAGAGCGAGAGCGAGAGATACTGAGAGACAGAGAGAGACAGAGAAACAGAGAGAGACTGAGTGACAGACAGAGAGAGGTGAGTAGATAGGACGTGGGGTTAAGTGAGAGGGATATTAGGAGTGTTTTTTAAATCACTGTGAACGAGCTGCAGCAGGCAGCAGCCACTACAGACACACATCTCACTACTCACTGACAATACATACTACTGTACTGTGTCGCTTCTGACTGCCAATATATACTACTGTACTGTGTGTCGCTTCTGATTGACAATTTATACTACTGTACTGTGTGTCACTGACAATACATACTACTGTACTGTGTCGCTCTGACTGACAATATATACTACTGTACTGTGTCGCTTCTGATTGACAATATATACTACTGTACTGTGTGTCACTGACAATACATTCTACTGTACTGTGTGTCACTTCTGACTGACAATACATACTAATGTACTGTGTGTCGCTTCTGATTGACAATATATACTAATGTACTGTGTGTCGCTCTGACTGACAATATATACTACTGTACTGTGTGTCGCTTCTGACTGACAATATATACTAATGTACTGTGTGTCGCTTCTGACTGACAATATATACTACTGTAATGTGTGTCACTGACAATACATTCTACTGTACTGTGTTTCGCTTCTGACTGACAATACATACTACTGTACTGTGTGTTGCTTCTGACTGACAATACATACTACTGTACTGTGTGTCGCTTCTGACTGACAATACATACTACTGTACTGTGTGTGGCTTCTGACTGACAATACATACTACTGTACTGTGTGTCGCTTCTGACTGACAATACATACTACTGTACTGTGTGTCGCTTCTGACTGACAATACATACTACTGTACTGTGTGTCGCTTCTGACTGACAATACATACTACTGTACTGTGTGTCGCTTCTGACTGACAATACATACTACTGTACTGTGTGTCGCTTCTGAATGGCAGATGGGGGAGAAAGGAGTTGGAGATGGAGGGAGGGATGGGGGAGGGAGACGTAATCTCTGATATTAAAGCTACTCGTCTTGTTCCTCCCCTGGGCGAAGGAGGGAGGACGGGATATGGAGGAAGAGGTAGATTCACAGTTTGATTCCCTCTCCTCTCCCCATCCCCCTCTCACACTGCAATTTCAGTCAATTACCCCAGTCCCATAATTCAATAGAGCCAAACAAGGAAGTGGCCTGGGAGATCTAATTTCATTTAAAGGCATTTATCCAAACAAATTAGACAAGTTGCGACGTTAGAAAATAAGCTGCCAATGTAGAAACCAACGCTCTGCACTTCATCACCGGCCGGGGTGTGTGTGTGTAGGCATAACAAAAGAAAAAAAGACTCTTGGCAGCATTATTATCCAGTACCTGTGAAGGATAATGACAGTAGAGTATAGCAGTAATAATGTAGCTCACAGTCAATGGCTGACACACACACACGCACACAAACGCGTGCGCGCACGCACGAGCACACACACACACACTCTCCTTGAAGCTGAGGGCCACGATCACTAATGTTTTTTTTTTGTCTTTTAAAGTGCCAGGGCCGTTTTCATCACCATCCCTGTCAATGAAGCCTTATTCATTGTCACGCTTTAAGCCCTCTCACTCACCCACTCTCTCTCCATTATCTCCCCTCACACAGCAGTAAACTCCTAAATCACCCAGGACTAGGATTGTAATTCTTCACCACATAATTGGAGCTATAACCTAATCTAGGGAGCTGAGAGAGAGAAACAGAAAGAGAGAGAGACAGAGAGAGACAGAAAGACAGAGAGAGACAGAGAGGGAGACAGAAGGAGACAGAGAGAGAGACAGAGAGAGACAGAAAGAAGAGAGACAGAGAGAGACAGAGAGAGAGGGAGACAGAAAGAGACAGAGAGAGACAGAGAGGGAGAGAGAGGGAGAGAGAGAGAGAGAGAGAGAGAGAGAGAGAGAGAGAGAGAGAGAGAGAGAGAGAGAGAGAGAGAAAGCTGAGGAGGAGTGATGTTCAAAAGGCACATCAGGAACCAATCTCTTATAATAATGAGGGAGTTCTCAGTCTGAGAGCCAACATAATTACTAGTGTTCCAGATTAAGGTTTTATCTATCTACAGGACTACTGGTACTGCCGTGACAGTACTGACAGCAGCTCTGCGGAATGCATCCCTCCTATATGACTGACTGACTCAAATTATCTTTAATTAAAGCCACAGTTTTTCTTCTGTCATTTAAAAAAAATTAAGTATATTTAAATTTTGAAGAATGTGACATGTATATTACATGTTCCCGGTTCCGGTTGGAGCGAGTGGTCGCATCTGCACGTCGCTCCAACGGGTAGTATAACTTTTCATTATATTTCATTATATCACAACGGTTTGATTTGTCTTATCCTAGCAATTTCCTCTCAGCTAGCTACATAGCCGTCTTTGTATCAAAGATAATTGCGTAATTATCGTATTTCGCCGTCCTAACGTAGTCTTCACTAGCCAGCTAGCTAACGTCCACTGATTAGCTGCACTGGGAAAACTATTACACTCAACTGAACGACTCGATTAGTTTAGTGTTAGCTAGCTACATAGCTGTCTTTGCTGTCTTCGTATCATCGTATCCAAGATAATTGTGTTGTTTAGGTTTAGAGTGTGTAGTCTTAGAGTGATTATCTTAATTTACCGAGGTTAGCTAGCCAGCTATTTGTCGTCCTTAACGTAGGTGACTCTGCTAGCTAGCCAACGCTAGCCAACGTCTTCTGTATAGAACTCAACTACCCGGTCGCATTCACAGGTTGTATCACATTTTCACTTCATTTCATTACAGTACAACGGTTTTGATTTGTTTGATCGTAGCTAGCTACTTAGCTAGCTACATAGCATCTTTGTATCAAAGATAATTGTGTAGTCTAGAGCGATTTTCTAGGTTCGCTAGCCATCTATTGTCGTTCTTTTAACGCAACGTAACGTAAACAACACTGCTAGCTAGCCTGCTTGCCCCCGAATAGCAACACTGCAGAAACTATTACACTCAACGGAACGACTTGATTAGTGTAGTGTCAACAACACCCACTGCCAGCTGGCCTACTTCAGCAGTACTGTATCATTTTAATCATTTTAGTCAATAAGATTCTTGCTACATAGCTTAACTTTCTGAACATTCGAGGCGTGTAGTCCACTTGTCATTCAATCTCCTTTGCATTAGCGTAGCCTCTTCTGTAGCCTGTCAACTATGTGTCTGTTTATCCCTGTTCTCTCCTCTCTGCACAGACCATACAAACGCTCCTCACCGCGTGGCCGCGGCCACCCTACTCTGGTGGTCCCAGCGCGCACGACCCACGTGGAGTTCAGGTCTCCGGTAGCCTCTGGAACTGCCAATCTACGGTCAACAAGGCAGAGTTCATCTCAGCCTATGCCCTCCCTCAGTCCCTCGACTTCTTGGCACGGACGGAAACATGGATCACCACAGACAACACTGCTACTCCTACTGCTCTCTCTTCGTCCGCCCACGTGTTCTCGCACACCCCGAGAGCGTCTGGTCAGCGGGGTGGTGGCACCCGGGATCCTCATCTCTCCCAAGTGGTCATTCTCTCTTTCTCCCCTTACCCATCTGTCTATCGCCTCCTTTGAATTCCATGCTGTCAGAGTTACTAGCCCTTTCAAGCTTAACATCATATCATTTATCGCCCTCCAGGTTCCCTCGGAAGTTCATCAATGAGCTTGATGCCTTGATAAGCTCCTTTCCTGAGGACGGCTCACCTCTCACAGTTCTGGGCGACTTTAACCTCCCCACGTCTACCTTTGACTCTTTCCTCTCTGCCTCCTTCTTTCCACTCCTCTCCTCTTTTGACCTCACCCTCTCACCTTCCCCCCTACTCACAAGGCAGGCAATACGCTCGACCTCATCTTTACTAGATGCTGTTCTTCCACTAACCTCATTGCAACTCCCCTCCAAGTCTCCGACCACTGCCTTGTATCCTTTTCCCTCTCGCTCTCATCCAACACCTCCCCACACTGCCCCCTACTCGGATGGTATTGCCCGTCCCAACCTTCGCTCTCTCTCCCCCGCTACTCTCTCCTCTTCCATCCTATCATCTCTTCCCCTCCGCTCAAACCTTCTCACCTATCTCCTGATTCTGCCTCCTCAACCCTCCCCTCTCCTCCCTCTCTGCATCCCTTGACTCTCTATGTCCCCTATCCTCCAGACGGCTCGGTCCTCCCCTCCCGCTCCGTGGCTCGATGACTCATTGCGAGCTCACAGAACAGGGCTCCGGGCAGCCGAGGCGGAAATGGAGGAAAAACTCGCCTCCCTGCGGACCTGGCATCCTTTCACTCCCTCCTCTCTACATTTTCCTCCTCTGTCTCTGCTGCTAAAGCCACTTTCTACCACGCTAAATTCCAAGCATCTGCCTCTAACCCTAAGGCTCTTTGCCACCTTCTCCTCCCTCCCTGAATCCTCCGCCCCCCCCCTCCCCTCTCTGCAGATGACTTCGTCAACCATTTTGAAAAAGGTCGACGACATCGATCCTCGTTTGCTAAGTCAAACGACACCGCTGGTTCTGCTCACACTGCCTACCCTGTGCTCTGACCTCTTTCTCCCCTCTCTCTCCAGATGAAATCTCGCGTCTTGTGACGGCCGGCCGCCCAACAACCTGCCCGCTTGACCCTATCCCCTCCTCTCTTCTCCAGACCATTTCCGGAGACCTTCTCCCTTACCTCACCTCGCTCATCAACTCATCCCTGACCGTTGGCTACGTCCCTTCCGTCTTCAAAGAAGGCGAGTTGCACCCCTTCTGAAAAACACTCGATCCCTCCGATGTCAACAATTACAGACCAGTATCCCTTCTTTCTTTTCTCTCAAAACTCTTGAACGTGCCGTCCTTGGCCAGCTCTCCCGCTATCTCTCTCTGAATGACCTTCTTGATCCAAATCAGTCAGGTTTCAAGACTAGTCATTCAACTGGGGCCCTGCTCTCTCCTCTGTATCACGGAGGCGCTCCGCACTGCTAAAGCTAACTCTCTCTCCTCTGCTCTCATCCTTCTAGATCTATCGGCTGCCTTCGATACTGTGAACCATCAGATCCTCCTCTCCACCCTCTCCGAGTTGGGCATCTCCGGCGCGGCCCACGCTTGGATTGCGTCCTACCTGACAGGTCGCTCCTACCAGGTGGCGTGGCGAGAATCTGTCTCCTCACCACGCGCTCTCACCACTGGTGTCCCAGGGCTCTGTTCTTGGCCCTCTCCTATTCTCGCTATACACCAAGTCACTTGGCTCTGTCATAACCTCACATGGTCTCTCTTATCATTGCTATGCAGACGACACACAATTAATCTTCTCCTTTCCCCCTTCTGATGACCAGGTGGCGAATCGCATCTCTGCATGTCTGGCAGACATATCAGTGTGGATGACGGATCACCACCTCAAGCTGAACCTCGGCAAGATGGAGCTGCTCTTCCTCCGGGGAAGGACTGCCCGTTCCATGATCTCGCCATCACGGTTGACAACTCCATTGTGTCCTCCTCCCAGAGCGCCAAGAACCTTGGCGTGATCCTGAACAACACCCTGTCGTTCTCCGCTAACATCAAGAGGCGGTGGCGTTCCTGTAGGTTCATGCTCTACAACATCCGCAGAGTACGACCCTGCCTCACACAGGAAGCGGCGCAGGTCCTAATCCAGGCACTTGTCATCTCCCGTCTGGATTACTGCAACTCGCTGTTGGCTGGGCTCCCTGCCTGTGCCATTAAACCCCTTCAACTCATCCAGAACGCCGCAGCCCGTCTGGTGTTCAACCTTCCCAAGTTCTCTCACGTCACCCCGCTCCTCCGTTCTCTCCACTGGCTTCCAGTTGAAGCTCGCATCCGCTACAAGACCATGGTGCTTGCCTACGGAGCTGTGAGGGGAACGGCACCTCAGTACCTCCAGGCTCTGATCAGGCCCTACACCCAAACAAGGGCACTGCGTTCATCCACCTCTGGCCTGCTCGCCTCCCTACCACTGAGGAAGTACAGCTCCCGCTCAGCCCAGTCAAAACTGTTCGCTGCCCTGGCCCCCAATGGTGGAACAAACTCCCTCACGACGCCAGGACAGCGGAGTCAATCACCACCTTCCGGAGACACCTGAAACCCCACCTCTTTAAGGAATACCTAGGATAGGTTAAGTAATCCCTCTCACCCCACCCCCCTAAGTTTTAGATGCACTATTGTTAAGTGACTGTCCCACTGGATGTCATAAGGTGAATGCACCAATTTGTAAGTCGCTCTGGATAAGAGCGTCTGCTAAATGACTTAAATGTAATGTAAA
>NW_025755924.1:0-7170 GCF_021184085.1 Oncorhynchus gorbuscha
TTTACCTTGTCTGACATGGCTGATCTTTACCTTGTCTGGCAGGGCTGATCTTTACCTTGTCTGACAGGGCTGAGCTTTACCTTGTCTGGCAGGGCTGATCTTTACCTTGTCTGACATGGCTGATCTTTACCTTGTCTGACAGGGCTGATCTTTACCTTGTCTGACAGGGCTGAGCTTTACCTTGTCTGGCAGGGCTGATCTTTACCTTGTCTGGCAGGGCTGATCTTTACCTTGTCTGGCAGGGCTGATCTTTACCTTGTCTGACAGGGCTGATCTTTACCTTGTCTGACAGGGCTGATCTTTACCTTGTCTGGCAGGGCTGATCTTTACCTTGTCTGACAGGGCTGATCTTTACCTTGTCTGACAGGGCTGATCTTTATCTTGTCTGACAGGGCTGATCTTTACCTTGTCTGACAGGGCTGATCTTTACCTTGTCTGACAGGGCTGATCTTTACCTTGTCTGACAGGGCTGAGCTTTACCTTGTCTGGCAGGGCTGATCTTTACCTTGTCTGGCAGGGCTGATCTTTAATTGTCTGACAGGGTTGATCTTTACCTTGCCTGACAGGGCTGAGCTTTACCTGTCTGGCAGGGCTGATCTTTACCTTGTCTGACAGGGCTGATCTTACCTTGTCTGACAGAGCTGATCTTTACCTTGCCTGACAGGGCTGGATCTTACCTTGTCTGGCAGGGCTGACTAACTTGTCTGACAGGGGGCTGATCTTTTACCTTGTCTGACAGGGCTGATCTTTACCTTGTCTGGCAGGGCTGATCTTTACCTTGTCTGATGTAGGGCTGATCTTACCTTGTCTGACAGGGCTGATCTTTACCTTGTCTGACAGGGCTGATCTACCTTGTCTGGCAGGGCTGATCTTTACCTTGTCTGGCAGGGCTGATCTTTACCTTGTCTGACAGGGCTGATCTTTACCTTGTCTAGCAGGGCTGATCTTTACCTTGTCTGGCAGGGCTGATCTTTACCTTGTCTGGCAGGGCTGATCTTTACCTTGTCTGGCAGGGGCTGACCTTGTCTGGCAGGGCTGATCTTTACCTTGTCTGACAGGGGCTGATCTTTACCTTGTCTAGCAGGGCTGATCTTTACCTTGTCTGGCAGGGCTGAGCTTTACCTTATTTTGGCAGGGCTGATCTTTACCTTGTCTGGCAGGGCTGATCTTTACCTTGTCTGGCAGGGCTGATCTTCTCCTTGTCTGACAGGGCTGAGCTTTACCTTGTCTGACAGCGCTGATCTTTACCTTGTCTGACAGGGCTGGGAGCTTTACCTTGTCTGACAGGGCTGATCTTTACCTTGTCTGGCAGGGCTGATCTTTACCTTGTCTGGCAGGGCTGATCTTTACCTTGTCTGACAGGGCTGAGAGCTTTTGCTTGTCTGACAGGGCTGAGCTTTACCTTGTCTGACAGGCTGAGCTTCCTTGTCTGGCAGGGCTGAGCTTTACCTTGTCAGGCAGGGCTGATCTTTACCTTGTCTGGCAGGGCTGAGCTTCACCTTGTCTGGCAGGGCTGGGCTTACCTTGTCCAGTGACAGGACTGATCTTTACCTTGTCTAGCAGGGCTGAGCTTTACCTTGTCTGGCAGGGCTGAGCTTTACCTTGTCTAGCAAGGCTGATCTTTACCTTGTCTGACAGGGCTGAGCTTTACCTTGTCTGGCAGGGCTGAGCTTTACCTTGTCTGGCAGGGCTGATCTTTACCTTGTCTGGCAGGGCTGATCTTTAACTTGTCTGGCAGGGCTGATCTTTACCTTGTCTGACAGGGCTGAGCTTTACCTTGTCTGGCAGGGCTGAGCTTTACCTTGTCTGGCAGGGCTGATCTTTACCTTGTCTGGCAGGGCTGATCTTTAACTTGTCTAGCAGGGCTGATCTTTACCTTGTCTAGCAGGGCTGATCTTTACCTTGTCTGGCAGGGCTGATCTTTAACTTGTCTAGCAGGGCTGATCTTTACCTTGTCTAGCAGGGCTGATCTTTACCTTGTCTGGCAGGGCTGAGCTTTACCTTGTCTGGCAGGGCTGATCTTTACCTTGTCTAGCAGGGCTGATCTTTACCTTGTCTAGCAGGGCTGATCTTTACCTTGTCTAGCAGGGCTGATCTTTACCTTGTCTAGCAGGGCTGATCTTTACCTTGTCTAGCAGGGCTGAGCTTTGCTTGTCTAGCAGGGCTAGTCTTTACCTTGTCTAGCAGGGCTGATCTTTACCTTATCTAGCAGAATGATCTTTACCTTGTCTGGCAGAGGCTGAGCTTACCTTGTCTGACAGAGGCTGAGCTTTACCTTGTCTGGCAGAGGCTGAGCTTTACCTTGTCTGGCAGGGTGATCTTTAACTTGTCTATGAGGCTGATCTTTACCTTGTCTAGCAGGGCTGATCTTTACCTTGTCTGGCAGGGCTGATCTTTACCTTGTCTAGGAAGGCTGATCTTTACCTTGTCTGGCAGGGCTGATCTTTAACTTGTCTGCAGGGCTGATCTTTACCTTGTCTAGCAGGGCTGATCTTTACCTTGTCTGACAGGGCTGAGCTTTACCTTGTCTGGCAGGGCTGATCTTTACCTTGTCTGGCAGGGCTGATCTTTGTCTGGCAGGGCTGATCTTTACCTTGTCTGACAGGGCTTGTCTGTCTGACAGCTGATCTTTACCTTGTCTGGCAGGGCTGATCTTTACCTTGTCTGACAGGGATGATCTTTACCTTGTCTGACAGGGCTGATCTTTACCTTGTCTGGCAGGGCTGATCTTTACCTTGTCTGACAGGGCTGATCTTTACCTTGTCTGACAGGGCTGATCTTTACTCTTGTCTGGCAGGGCTGATCTTTACCTTGTCTGGCAGGGCTGATCTTTACCTTGTCTGGCAGGGCTGATCTTTACCTTGTCTAGCAGGGCTGATCTTACCTTGTCTGACAGGCTGATCTTTACCTTGTCTGGCAGGGCTGATCTTTACCTTGTCTGGACAGGGCTGATCTTTACCTTGTCTGACAGGGCTGATCTTTACCTTGTCTAGCAGGGCTGATCTTTACCTTGTCTAGCAGGGCTGATGATCTTTACCTTGTCTGACAGGGCTGATCTTTACCTTGTCTGCAGGGCTGATCTTTACCTTGTCTGGCAGGGCTGATCTTTACCTTGTCTGTACAGGGCTGATCTTACCTTGTCTGGCAGGGCTGAGCTTTACCTTGTCTGGCAGGCTGAGGCTTTACCTTGTCTGACAGGGCTGATCTTTACCTTGTCTAGCAGGGCTGATCTTTACCTTGTCTGGCAGGGCTGATCTTTACCTTGTCTGGTAGGGCTGATCTTTACTATGAGGCTGATCTTTACCTTGTCTGGCAGGGCTGATCTTTACCTTGTCTGGCAGGGCTGATCTTTACCTTGTCTGGCAGGGCTGAGCTTTACCTTGTCTGACAGGGCTGATCTTTACCTTGTCTAGCAGGGCTGATCTTTACCTTGTCTAGCAGGGCTGAGCTTTACCTTGTCTGGCAGGGCTGATAGCAAGGCTGATCTTTACCTTGTCTGGCAGGGCTGATCTTTACCTTGTCTGGCTTTAGGGCTGATCTTTACCTTGTCTGGCAGGGCTGATATTTACCTTGTCTGACAGGGCTGATCTTTACCTTGTCTGACAGGGCTGATCTTTTACCTTGTCTGACAGGGCTGAGCTTTACCTTGTCTGACAGGGCTGATCTTTACCTTGTCTGACAGGGCTGAGGCTTTACCTTGTCTGGCAGGGCTGATCTTTACCTTGTCTGACAGGGTCTGAGTTTACCTTTACCTTGTCTGACAGGGCTGAGCTTTACCTTGTCTGACAGGGCTGAGCTTTACCTTGTCTGGCAGGGGTCTGAGCTTTACCTTGTCTGGCAGGGCTGATCTTTACCTTGTCTGGCAGGGCTGAGCTTTAGGGCTGATCTTTACCTTGTCTGGCAGGCTGATCTTTAACTTGTCTAGCAGGGCTGAGATCTTTACCTTGTCTGGCAGGGCTGATCTTAACTTGTCTAGCAGGGCTGATCTTTACCTTGTCTAGCAGGGCTGATCTTTACCTTGTCTGGCAGGGCTGAGCTTTACCTTGTCTGGCAGGGCTGATCTTTACCTTGTCTAGCAGGGCTGATCTTCCTTGTCTAGCAGGCTGATCTTTTACCTTGTCTAGCAGGGCTGATCTTTACCTTGTCTAGCAGGGCTGAGCTTTACCTTGTCTAGCAGGGTCTGCAGGGCTGATCTTTACCTTGTCTAGCAGGGCTGATCTTTACCTTGTCTAGCAGGGCTGATCTTTACCTTGTCTGGCAGGGCTGAGCTTTACCTTGTCTGGCAGGGCTGAGCTTTACCTTGTCTGGCAGGGCTGAGCTTTACCTTGTCTGGCAGGGCTGATCTTTAACTTGTCTAGCAGGGCTGATCTTTACCTTGTCTGGCAGGCTGATCTTTACCTTGTCTGGCAGGGCTGATCTTTACCTTGTCTTTTACCTTGTCTGGCAGGGCTGATCTTTACTTGTCTAGCAGGGCTGATCTTTACCTTGTCTAGCAGGGCTGATCTTTACCTTGTCTGGCAGGGCTGATCTTTACCTTGTCTAGCAGGGCTGATCTTTACCTTGTCTAGGAGGGCTGATCTTTACCTTGTCTAGCAGGGCTGATCTTTTACCTTGTCTAGCAGGGCTGATCTTTACCTTGTCTAGCAGGGCTGATCTTTACCTTGTCTAGCAGGGCTGATCTTTCTTAGCAGGGCTGATTTTACCTTGTCTGGCAGGGCTGATCTTTACCTTGTCTAGCAGGGCTGATCTTTACCTTGTCTAGCAGGGCTGATCTTTACCTTGTCTGGCAGGGCTGATCTTTACCTTGTCTAGCAGGGCTGATCTTTACCTTGTCTGGCAGGGCTGATCTTTACCTTGTCACAGCAGGGCTGATCTTTACCTTGTCTGGCATTGTTTACCTTGTCTAGCAGGGCTGATCTTTACATTGTCTGGCAGGGCTGATCTTTACCTTGTCTGGCAGGGCTGATCTTTACCTTGTCTAGCAGGGCTGATCTTTACCTTGTCAACAGATGATCACCACAGCCTGTGGAGATAGTCATACCTGTCTGGCCGGGGCTGATCTTTACCCTGTCTAGCAGGGCTGATCTTTGCTGTCTATGAGGCTGAGCTTTACCTTGTCTGGCAAGGCTGAGCTTTACCTTGTCTGGCATGGCTGAGCTTTACCTTGTCTGGCAGGGCTGATCTTTACCTTGTCTAGCAGGGCTGATCTTTACCTTGTCTAGCAAGGCTGAGCTTTACCTTGTCTGGTAGGGCTGATCTTTACCTTGTCTAGCAAGGCTGATCTTTACCTTGTCTAGCAGGGCTGATCTTTACCTTGTCTGGCAGGGCTGATCTTTACCTTGTCTGGCAGGGCTGAGCTTTACCTTGTCTAGCAGGGCTGATCTTTACCTTGTATGGCAGGGCTGATCTTTACCTTGTCTGACAGGGCTGATCTTTACCTTGTCTGGCAGGGCTGATCTTTACGTTGTCTAGCAAGGCTGATCTTTACCTTGTCTGGCAGGGCTGATCTTTACCTTGTCTGGCAGGGCTGATCTTTACGTTGTCTAGCAAGGCTGATCTTTACCTTGTCTGGCAGGGCTGATCTTTACCTTGTCTGACAGGGCTGATCTTTACCTTGTCTGACAGGGCTGAGCTTTACCTTGTCTGGCAGGGCTGAGCTTTACCTTGACTAGCAGGGCTGATCTTTACCTTGTCTGACAGGGCTGAGCTTTACCTTGTCTGGCAGGGCTGATCTTTACCTTGTCTGGCAGGGCTGATCTTTAACTTGTCTAGCAGGGCTGATCTTTACCTTGTCTGACAGGGCTGAGCTTTACCTTGTCTGACAGGGCTGAGCTTTACCATGTCTGGCAGGGCTGAGCTTTACCTTGTCTGGCAGGGCTGAGCTTTACCTTGTCTGGCAGGGCTGATCTTTACCTTGTCTGGCAGGGCTGAGCTTTACCTTGTCTGGCAGGGCTGATCTTTACCTTGTCTGGCAGGGCTGATCTTTAACTTGTCTAGCAGGGCTGATCTTTACCTTGTCTGGCAGGGCTGATCTTTAACTTGTCTAGCAGGGCTGATCTTTACCTTGTCTAGCAGGGCTGATCTTTACCTTGTCTGGCAGGGCTGAGCTTTACCTTGTCTGGCAGGGCTGATCTTTACCTTGTCTAGCAGGGCTGATCTTTACCTTGTCTAGCAGGGCTGATCTTTACCTTGTCTAGCAGGGCTGATCTTTACCTTGTCTAGCAGGGCTGAGCTTTACCTTGTCTAGCAGGGCTGATCTTTACCTTGTCTAGCAGGGCTGATCTTTACCTTGTCTAGCAGGGCTGATCTTTACCTTGTCTGGCAGGGCTGAGCTTTACCTTGTCTGGCAGGGCTGAGCTTTACCTTGTCTGGCAGGGCTGAGCTTTACCTTGTCTGGCAGGGCTGATCTTTAACTTGTCTAGCAGGGCTGATCTTTACCTTGTCTGGCAGGGCTGATCTTTACCTTGTCTAGCAGGGCTGATCTTTACCTTGTCTAGCAGGGCTGATCTTTACCTTGTCTGGCAGGGCTGATCTTTACCTTGTCTAGCAGGGCTGATCTTTACCTTGTCTAGCAGGGCTGATCTTTACCTTGTCTAGCAGGGCTGATCTTTACCTTGTCTAGCAGGGCTGATCTTTACCTTGTCTAGCAGGGCTGATCTTTACCTTGTCTGGCAGGGCTGATCTTTACCTTGTCTAGCAGGGCTGATCTTTACCTTGTCTAGCAGGGCTGATCTTTACCTTGTCTGGCAGGGCTGATCTTTACCTTGTCTAGCAGGGCTGATCTTTACCTTGTCTGGCAGGGCTGATCTTTACCTTGTCTAGCAGGGCTGATCTTTACCTTGTCTGGCAGGGCTTGTCTTTACCTTGTCTAGCAGGGCTGATCTTTACATTGTCTGGCAGGGCTGATCTTTACCTTGTCTGGCAGGGCTGATCTTTACCTTGTCTAGCAGGGCTGATCTTTACCTTGTCTAGCAGGGCTGATCTTTACCTTGTCTAGCAGGGCTGAGCTTTACCTTGTCTAGCAGGGCTGATCTTTACCTTGTCTGGCAGGGCTGATCTTTACCTTGTCTAGCAGGGCTGATCTTTGCCTTGTCTAGTAGGGCTGATCTTTACCTTGTCTAGCAGGGCTGAGCTTTACCTTGTCTGGCATGGCTGATCTTTACCTTGTCT
>NW_025755925.1:0-7166 GCF_021184085.1 Oncorhynchus gorbuscha
GTCTTAGCTGTGGTCTAAGGCTCTGCGTCTTAGCTGTGGTCTAAGGCTCTGCGTCTTAGCTGTGGTCTAAGGCTCTGCGTCTCATTGAGGATGGAAACATAACCCTGACATCTGTCTTAGGGGGTAGAAACATAACCCTGACATCTGTCTTAGGGGGTAGAAACATAACCCTGACATCTGTCTTAGGGGGTAGAAACATAACCCTGACATCTGTTTTAGGGGGTGGAAACATAACCCTGACATCTGTCTTAGGGGGTAGAAACATAACCCTGACATCTGTTTTAGGGGGTGGAAACATAACCCTGACATCTGTTTTAGGGGGTGGAAACATAACCCTGACATCTGTCTTAGGGGGTAGAAACATAACCCTGACATCTGTTTTAGGGGGTGGAAACATAACCCTGACATCTGTCTTAGGGGTAGAAACATAACCCTGACATCTGTCTTAGGGAGGGTTAGGGTGGAAACATAACCCTGACATCTGTCTTAGGGGTAGAAACATAACCCTGACATCTGTCTTAGGGGTGGAAACATAACCCTGACATCTGTCTTAGGGGGTGGAAACATAACCCTGACATCTGTCTTAGGGAGGGGTTAGGGGTGGAAACATAACCCTGACATCTGTCTTAGGGGGGTAGAAACATAACCCTGACATCTGTTTTAGGGGGTGGAAACATAACCCTGACATCTGTCTTAGGGGGTAGAAACATAACCCTGACATCTGTCTTAGGGGGTAGAAACATAACCCTGACATCTGTTTTAGGGGGTGGAAACATAACCCTGACATCTGTTTTAGGGGTGGAAACATAACCCTGACATCTGTCTTAGGGGTGGAAACATAACCCTGACATCTGTCTTAGGGGTAGAAACATAACCCTGACATCTGTCTTAGGGGGTAGAAACATAACCCTGACATCTGTTTTAGGGGGTGGAAACATAACCCTGACATCTGTTTTAGGGGGTGGCCAATGCTGGATGCAATTGAGATGAGCTGTGCAGGTGAATTTTGCATGTATTGATGGTTTACCGAGAGATCAGCTGGCCATAATCTAGTGGCCATTCTTCATTGCAATATGCCCATTATTGTGTGTGTGTGTGTGCAGATTTTGTCTCTCTGAGACGAGTTGTCCTCAGGAAGACCACTTTCCGCCCAATCTGTGTGTGAAGGTGAACGGGAAGCCATGCAACCTCCCGGTAAGAAACACAACTCTACACACTGCAGTACTGTTAGTTACACACTGTACTGTTAGTTACACACTGTGCAGTACTGTTAGTTACACACTGTGCAGTACTGCTAGTTACACACTGTACTGTACTGTTAGTTACACACTGTGCAGTACTGTTAGTTACACACTGTACTGTTAGTTACTGTTAGTTACACACTGTACAGTACTGTTAGTTACTGTTAGTTACTGCTAGTTACACACTGTACAGTACTGTTAGTTACTGTTAGTTACTGATAGTTACACATTGTACAGTACTGTTAGTTACACACTGTACAGTACTGTTAGTTACTGCTAGTTACACACTGTACAGTACGGCTAGTTACACACTGTACTGTTAGTTACACACTGTACTGTTAGTTACACACTGTACAGTACTGTTAGTTACACACTGTACTGTTACACACTGTACTGTTAGTTACACACTGTACAGTACTGTTAGTTACACACTGTACAGTACTGTTAGTTACACACTGTACAGTACTGTTAGTTACACACTGTACAGTACTGTTAGTGACACACTGTACTGTTAGTGACACACTGTACTGTTAGTTACACACTGTACAGTACTGTTAGTGACACACTGTACTGTTAGTTACTGCTAGTTACACACTGTACAGTACTGTTAGTTACACACTGTACAGTACTGCTAGTTACACACTGTACAGTACTGTTAGTTACTGCTAGTTACACACTGTACAGTACTGTTAGTTACTGTTAGTTACTGCTAGGTACACACTGTACAGTACAGTTAGTTACTGTTAGTTACTGCTAGTTACACACTGTACAGTACTGTTAGTTACTGCTAATTGCACACTGTACAGTACTGTTAGTTACTGTTAGTTACTGCTAGTTACACACTGTACAGTACTGTTAGTTACACACTCTACAGTACTGTTAGTTACTGTTAGTTACACACTCTACAGTACTGTTAGTTACTGTTAGTTACACACTCTACAGTACTGTTAGTTACTGTTAGTTACACACTGTACTGTTAGTTACTGTTAGTTACACACTGTACTGTTAGTTACTGTTAGTTACACACTATACAGTACTGTTAGTTACTGTTAGTTACTCACTGTACAGTACTGTTAGTTACACACTGTACAGTACTGTTAGTTACACACTGTACAGTACTGCTAGTTACTGTTAGTTACACACTGTACAGTACTGTTAGTTACACACTGTACAGTACTGTTAGTTACACACTGTACAGTACTGTTAGTTACACACTGTACAGTACTGCTAGTTACTGTTAGTTACACACTGTACAGTACTGTTAGTTACACACTGTACTGTTAGTTACTGTTAGTTACACACTGTACTGTTAGTTACTGTTAGTTACACACTATACAGTACTGTTAGTTACTGTTAGTTACTCACTGTACAGTACTGTTAGTTACACACTGTACAGTACTGTTAGTTACACACTGTACAGTACTGCTAGTTACTGTTAGTTACACACTGTACAGTACTGTTAGTTACACACTGTACAGTACTGTTAGTTACACACTGTACAGTACTGTTAGTTACACACTGTACAGTACTGCTAGTTACTGTTAGTTACACACTGTACAGTACTGTTAGTTACACACTGTACAGTACTGTTAGTTACACACTGTACAGTACTGTTAGTTACACACTGTACAGTACTGTAAGTTACTGTTAGTTACACACTGTACAGTACTGCTAGTTACACACTGTACAGTACTGCTAGTTACACACTGTACAGTACTGTTAGTTACACACTGTACAGTACTGCTAGTTACACACTGTACAGTACTGTTAGTTACACACTGTACAGTACTGCTAGTTACTGTTAGTTACACACTGTACAGTACTGTTAGTTACACACTGTACAGTACTGCTAGTTACACACTGTACAGTACTGCTAGTTACTGTTAGTTACACACTGTACAGTACTGTTAGTTACTGTTAGTTACACACTGTACAGTACTGCTAGTTACTGTTAGTTACACACTGTACAGTACTGTTAGTTACTATTAGTTACACACTGTACTGTTAGTTACACACTTTACAGTACTGTTTGTTACACCCTGTACAGTGCTGCTAGTTACACACTGTACAGTACTGTTAGTTACTGTTAGTTACACACTGTACTGTTAGTTACACACTGTACTGTTAGTTACACACTGTACTGCTAGTTACACACTGTACTGTTAGTTACTGTTAGTTACACACTGTACAGTACTGTAAGTTACTGTTAGTTACACACTGTACAGTACTGCTAGTTACACACTGTACAGTACTGTTAGTTACACACTGTACAGTACTGTTAGTTACACACTGTACAGTACTGTTAGTTACACACTGTACAGTACTGCTAGTTACTGTTAGTTACACACTGTACAGTACTGTTAGTTACTGTTAGTTACACACTGTACAGTACTGCTAGTTACACACTGTACAGTACTGCTAGTTACACACTGTACAGTACTGCTAGTTACACACCGTACAGTACTGCTAGTTACACCCTGTACAGTACTGCTAGTTACACACTGTACAGTACTGTTAGTTACTGTTAGTTACACACTGTACTGTTAGTTACACACTGTACTGTTAGTTACACACTGTACTGCTAGTTACACACTGTACTGTTAGTTACTGTTAGTTACACACTGTACAGTACTGTAAGTTACTGTTAGTTACACACTGTACAGTACTGTAAGTTACTGTTAGTTACACACTGTACAGTACTGTTAGTTACACACTGTACAGTACTGTTAGTTACACACTGTACAGTACTGTTAGTTACACACTGTACAGTACTGCTAGTTACTGTTAGTTACACACTGTACAGTACTGTTAGTTACTGTTAGTTACACACTGTACAGTACTGCTAGTTACACACTGTACAGTACTGCTAGTTACACACCGTACAGTACTGCTAGTTACACCCTGTACAGTACTGCTAGTTACACACTGTACAGTACTGCTAGTTACTGTTAGTTACTGCTAGTTACACACTGTACAGTACTTTTAGTTACACACTGTACAGTACTGCTAGTTACACACTGTAGAGTACTGCTAGTTACACACTGTACAGTACTTTTAGTTACTGTTAGTTACTGCTATTTACACACTGTACAGTGCTGCTAGTTACACACTGTACAGTGCTGCTAGTTACACACTGTACAGTACTGTGAGTTACACACACTGTACAGTACTGTGAGTTACACACACTGTACAGTACTGTGAGTTACACACACTGTACAGTACTGTGAGTTACACACACTGTACAGTACTGTGAGTTACACACACTGTACAGTACTGTGAGTTACACACACTGTACAGTACTGTGAGTTACACACACTGTACAGTACTGTGAGTTACACACACTGTACTGTACTGTGAGTTACACACACTGTACTGTACTGTGAGTTACACACACTGTACAGTACTGTTAGTTACACACTACAGTACTGCTAGTTACACACTGTACATTACTGTTAGTTACTGTTAGTTACACACTGTAAGTTACTGTTAGTTACACACTGTACAGTACTGCTAGTTATACACTGTACAGTACTGCTAGTTACTGTTAGTTACACATTGTACAGTACTGCTAGTTACACACTGTACAGTACTACTAGTTACACACTGTACAGTACTGCTAGTTACACACTGTACAGTACTACTAGTTACACACTGTACAGTACTGTTAGTTACACACTGTACAGTACTGTTAGTTACTGTTAGTTACACACTGTACAGTACTGCTAGTTACACACTGTACAGTACTGCTAGTTACTGTTAGTTACACACTGTACAGTACTGTTAGTTACTGTTAGTTACACACTGTACAGTACTGTTTATTACACCCTGTACAGTACTGCTAGTTACACACTATACAGTACTGCTAGTTACTGTTAGTTACTGCTAGTTACACACTGTACAGTACTGTTAGTTACACACTGTACAGTACTGTTAGTTACACACACTGTACTGTTAGTTACACACACTGTACAGTACAGTTAGTTACTGTTAGTTACTGCTAGTTACACACTGTACAGTACTGTTAGTTACTGCTAATTGCACACTGTACAGTACTGTTAGTTACTGTTAGTTACTGCTAGTTACACACTGTACAGTACTGTTAGTTACACACTCTACAGTACTGTTAGTTACTGTTAGTTACACACTCTACAGTACTGTTAGTTACTGTTAGTTACACACTCTACAGTACTGTTAGTTACTGTTAGTTACACACTGTACTGTTAGTTACTGTTAGTTACACACTGTACTGTTAGTTACTGTTAGTTACACACTGTACTGTTAGTTACTGTTAGTTACTCACTGTACAGTACTGTTAGTTACACACTGTACAGTACTGTTAGTTACACACTGTACAGTACTGCTAGTTACTGTTAGTTACACACTGTACAGTACTGTTAGTTACACACTGTACAGTACTGTTAGTTACACACTGTACAGTACTGTTAGTTACACACTGTACAGTACTGCTAGTTACTGTTAGTTACACACTGTACAGTACTGTTAGTTACTGTTAGTTACACACTGTACAGTACTGTTAGTTACACACTGTACAGTACTGTTAGTTACACACTGTACAGTACTGTTAGTTACACACTGTACAGTACTGTTAGTTACACACTGTACAGTACTGTAAGTTACTGTTAGTTACACACTGTACAGTACTGCTAGTTACACACTGTACAGTACTGCTAGTTACACACTGTACAGTACTGTTAGTTACACACTGTACAGTACTGCTAGTTACACACTGTACAGTACTGTTAGTTACACACTGTACAGTACTGCTAGTTACTGTTAGTTACACACTGTACAGTACTGTTAGTTACACACTGTACAGTACTGCTAGTTACACACTGTACAGTACTGCTAGTTACTGTTAGTTACACACTGTTCAGTACTGTTAGTTACTGTTAGTTACACACTGTACAGTAGTGCTAGTTACTGTTAGTTACACACTGTACAGTACTGTTAGTTACTATTAGTTACACACTGTACTGTTAGTTACACACTTTACAGTACTGTTAGTTACACCCTGTACAGTACTGCTAGTTACACACTGTACAGTACTGTTAGTTACTGTTAGTTACACACTGTACTGTTAGTTACACACTGTACTAGTTAGTTACACACTGTACAGTACTGCTAGTTACACACTGTACTGTTAGTTACTGTTAGTTACACACTGTACAGTACTGTAAGTTACTGTTAGTTACACACTGTACAGTACTGTAAGTTACTGTTAGTTACACACTGTACAGTACTGTTAGTTACACACTGTACAGTACTGTTAGTTACACACTGTACAGTACTGCTAGTTACTGTTAGTTACACACTGTACAGTACTGTTAGTTACTGTTAGTTACACACTGTACAGTACTGCTAGTTACACACTGTACAGTACTGCTAGTTACACACTGTACAGTACTGCTAGTTACACCCTGTACAGTACTGCTAGTTACACACTGTACAGTACTGCTAGTTACTGTTAGTTACTGCTAGTTACACACTGTACAGTACTGCTAGTTACACACTGTACAGTACTGCTAGTTACACACTGTAGCAGTACTGCTAGTTACACACTGTACAGTACTTTTAGTTACTGTTAGTTACTGCTATTTACACACTGTACAGTACTGCTAGTTACACACTGTACAGTACTGTGAGTTACACACACTGTACAGTACTGTGAGTTACACACACTGTACAGTACTGTGAGTTACACACACTGTACAGTACTGTGAGTTACACACACTGTACAGTACTGTGAGTTACACACACTGTACAGTACTGTGAGTTACACACACTGTACAGTACTGCTGAGTTGCACACACTGTACAGTACTGTGAGTTACACACACTGTACGTACTGTGAGTTACACACACTGTACTGTACTGTGAGTTACACACACTGTACAGTACTGTGAGT
>NW_025755926.1:0-7165 GCF_021184085.1 Oncorhynchus gorbuscha
GTCTTTATTTAGTTTGGTCAGGGTGTGAGTTGGGGGTGGGCAGTCTATGTTTTGTCTTTATTTAAGTATGGTCAGGGTGTGAGTTAGGGGTGGGCAGTCTATGTTCTGTCTTTATTTAGTATGGTCAGGGTGTGAGTTGAGGTGGGCAGTCTATGTTTTGTCTTTATTTAGTATGGTCAGGGTGTGAGTTGGGAGTGGGCAGTCTATGTTTTGTCTTTATTTAGTTTGGTCAGGGTGTGAGTTGGGGTGGGCAGTCTATGTTCTGTCTTTATTTAGTATGGTCAGGGCGTGAGTTAGGGTGGGCAGTCTATGTTTTGTCTTTATTTAGTATGGTCAGGGTGTGAGTTGAGGTGGGCAGTCTATGTTCTGTCTTTATTTAGTATGGTCAGGGTGTGAGTTGGGGTGGGCAGTCTATGTTCTGTCTTTATTTAGTATGGTCAGGGTGTGAGTTGGGGTGGGCAGTCTATGTTCTGTCTTTATTTAGTATGGTCAGGGTGTGAGTTAGGGTGGGCAGTCTATGTTTTGTCTTTATTTAGTATGGTCAGGGTGTGAGTTGGGGTGGGCAGTCTATGTTTTGTCTTTATTTAGTATGGTCAGGGTGTGAGTTGGGGTGGGCAGTCTATGTTCTGTCTTTATTTAGTATGGTCAGGGTGTTGAGTTAGGGTGGGCAGTCTATGTTCTGTCTTTATTTAGTATGGTCAGGGTGTGAGTTGGGGTGGGCAGTCTATGTTCTGTCTTTATTTAGTATGGTCAGGGTGTGAGTTGGGGTGGGCAGTCTATGTTCTGTCTTTATTTAGTATGGTCAGGGTGTGAGTTGGGGTGGGCAGTCTATGTTCTGTCTTTATTTAGTATGGTCAGGGTGTGAGTTAGGGTGGGCAGTCTATGTTTTGTCTTTATTTAGTATGGTCAGGGTGTGAGTTGGGGTGGGCAGTCTATGTTTTGTCTTTATTTAGTATGGTCAGGGTGTGAGTTGGGGTGGGCAGTCTATGTTCTGTCTTTATTTAGTATGGTCAGGGTGTGAGTTAGGGTGGGCAGTCTATGTTTTGTCTTTATTTAGTATGGTCAGGGCGTGAGTTGGGGTGGGCAGTCTATGTTTTGTCTTTATTTAGTTTGGTCAGGGTGTGAGTTGGGGTGGGCAGTCTATGTTCTGTCTTTATTTAGTATGGTCAGGGCGTGAGTTAGGGTGGGCAGTCTATGTTTTGTCTTTATTTAGTATGGTCAGGGTGTGAGTTGGGGTGGGCAGTCTATGTTCTGTCTTTATTTAGTATGGTCAGGGTGTGAGTTGGGGTGGGCAGTCTATGTTCTGTCTTTATTTAGTATGGTCAGGGCGTGAGTTGGGGTGGGCAGTCTATGTTCTGTCTTTATTTAGTATGGTCAGGGCGTGAGTTGGGGTGGGCAGTCTATGTTCTGTCTTTATTTAGTATGGTCAGGGCGTGAGTTAGGGTGGGCAGTCTATGTTCTGTCTTTATTTAGTATGGTCAGGGCGTGAGTTGGGGTGGGCAGTCTATGTTCTGTCTTTATTTAGTTTGGTCAGGGTGTGAGTTAGGGTGGGCAGTCTATGTTCTGTCTTTATTTAGTATGGTCAGGGCGTGAGTTGGGGTGGGCAGTCTATGTTTTGTCTTTATTTAGTATGGTCAGGGCGTGAGTTAGGGTGGGCAGTCTATGTTCTGTCTTTATTTAGTATGGTCAGGGCGTGAGTTGGGGTGGGCAGTCTATGTTTTGTCTTTATTTAGTATGGTCAGGGTGTGAGTTAGGGTGGGCAGTCTATGTTCTGTCTTTATTTAGTATGGTCAGGGCGTGAGTTGGGGTGGGCAGTCTATGTTCTGTCTTTATTTAGTATGGTCAGGGCGTGAGTTAGGGTGGGCAGTCTATGTTCTGTCTTTATTTAGTATGGTCAGGGCGTGAGTTAGGGTGGGCAGTCTATGTTCTGTCTTTATTTAGTATGGTCAGGGTGTGAGTTAGGGTGGGCAGTCTATGTTCTGTCTTTATTTAGTATGGTCAGGGTGTGAGTTGGGGTGGGCAGTCTATGTTCTGTCTTTATTTAGTATTGGTCAGGGTGTGAGTTAGGGTGGGCAGTCTATGTTCTGTCTTTATTTAGTATGGTCAGGGTGTGAGTTGGGGTGGGCAGTCTATGTTTTGTCTTTATTTAGTATGGTCAGGGTGTGAGTTGGGGTGGGCAGTCTATGTTCTGTCTTTATTTAGTATGGTCAGGGTGTGAGTTGGGGTGGGCAGTCTATGTTCTGTCTTTATTTAGTATGGTCAGGGTGTGAGTTGGGGTGGGCAGTCTATGTTCTGTCTTTATTTAGTATGGTCAGGGTGTGAGTTGGGGTGGGCAGTCTATGTTCTGTCTTTATTTAGTATGGTCAGGGTGTGAGTTAGGGTGGGCAGTCTATGTTTTGTCTTTATTTAGTATGGTCAGGGTGTGAGTTGGGGTGGGCAGTCTATGTTTTGTCTTTATTTAGTATGGTCAGGGTGTGAGTTGGGGTGGGCAGTCTATGTTCTGTCTTTATTTAGTATGGTCAGGGTGTGAGTTAGGGTGGGCAGTCTATGTTTTGTCTTTATTTAGTATGGTCAGGGTGTGAGTTGGGGTGGGCAGTCTATGTTTTGTCTTTATTTAGTTTGGTCAGGGTGTGAGTTGGGGTGGGCAGTCTATGTTCTGTCTTTATTTAGTATGGTCAGGGCGTGAGTTAGGGTGGGCAGTCTATGTTTTGTCTTTATTTAGTATGGTCAGGGTGTGAGTTGGGGTGGGCAGTCTATGTTCTGTCTTTATTTAGTATGGTCAGGGTGTGAGTTGGGGTGGGCAGTCTATGTTCTGTCTTTATTTAGTATGGTCAGGGCGTGAGTTGGGGTGGGCAGTCTATGTTCTGTCTTTATTTAGTATGGTCAGGGCGTGAGTTGGGGTGGGCAGTCTATGTTCTGTCTTTATTTAGTATGGTCAGGGCGTGAGTTAGGGTGGGCAGTCTATGTTCTGTCTTTATTTAGTATGGTCAGGGCGTGAGTTGGGGTGGGCAGTCTATGTTCTGTCTTTATTTAGTTTGGTCAGGGTGTGAGTTAGGGTGGGCAGTCTATGTTCTGTCTTTATTTAGTATGGTCAGGGCGTGAGTTGGGGTGGGCAGTCTATGTTTTGTCTTTATTTAGTATGGTCAGGGCGTGAGTTAGGGTGGGCAGTCTATGTTCTGTCTTTATTTAGTATGGTCAGGGCGTGAGTTGGGGTGGGCAGTCTATGTTTTGTCTTTATTTAGTATGGTCAGGGTGTGAGTTAGGGTGGGCAGTCTATGTTCTGTCTTTATTTAGTATGGTCAGGGCGTGAGTTAGGGTGGGCAGTCTATGTTCTGTCTTTATTTAGTATGGTCAGGGCGTGAGTTAGGGTGGGCAGTCTATGTTCTGTCTTTATTTAGTATGGTCAGGGCGTGAGTTAGGGTGGGCAGTCTATGTTCTGTCTTTATTTAGTATGGTCAGGGTGTGAGTTAGGGTGGGCAGTCTATGTTCTGTCTTTATTTAGTTTGGTCAGGGTGTGAGTTGGGGTGGGCAGTCTATGTTCTGTCTTTATTTAGTTTGGTCAGGGTGTGAGTTAGGGTGGGCAGTCTATGTTCTGTCTTTATTTAGTATGGTCAGGGTGTGAGTTGGGGTGGGCAGTCTATGTTTTGTCTTTATTTAGTATGGTCAGGGCGTGAGTTGGGGTGGGCAGTCTATGTTCTGTCTTTATTTAGTATGGTCAGGTGTGAGTTAGGGTGGGCAGTCTATGTTCTGTCTTTATTTAGTATGGTCAGGGTGTGAGTTAGGGTGGGCAGTCTATGTTCTGTCTTTATTTAGTATGGTCAGGGCGTGAGTTGGGGTGGGCAGTCTATGTTCTGTCTTTATTTAGTATGGTCAGGGCGTGAGTTAGGGTGGGCAGTCTATGTTTTGTCTTTATTTAGTTTGGTCAGGGCGTGAGTTGGGGTGGGCAGTCTATGTTCTGTCTTTATTTAGTATGGTCAGGGCGTGAGTTAGGGTGGGCAGTCTATGTTCTGTCTTTATTTAGTATGGTCAGGGCGTGAGTTAGGGTGGGCAGTCTATGTTTTGTCTTTATTTAGTATGGTCAGGGTGTGAGTTAGGGTGGGCAGTCTATGTTCTGTCTTTATTTAGTATGGTCAGGGCGTGAGTTAGGGTGGGCAGTCTATGTTCTGTCTTTATTTAGTATGGTCAGGGTGTGAGTTGGGGTGGGCAGTCTATGTTCTGTCTTTATTTAGTATGGTCAGGGTGTGAGTTGGGGTGGGCAGTCTATGTTTTGTCTTTATTTAGTATGGTCAGGGCGTGAGTTGGGGTGGGCAGTCTATGTTCTGTCTTTATTTAGTTTGGTCAGGGCGTGAGTTAGGGTGGGCAGTCTATGTTCTGTCTTTATTTAGTATGGTCAGGGGTGTGAGTTAGGGTGGGCAGTCTATGTTCTGTCTTTATTTAGTATGGTCAGGGTGTGAGTTAGGGTGGGCAGTCTATGTTCTGTCTTTATTTAGTATGGTCCAGGGCGTGGAGTTAGGGTGGGCAGTCTATGTTCTGTCTTTATTTAGTTGGTCAGGGTGTGAGTTGGGGTGGGCAGTCTATGTTTTGTCTTTATTTAGTTTGGTCAGGGGCGTGAGTTAGGGTGGGCAGTCTATGTTATGTCCATTATTTAGTATGGTCAGGGGCGTGAGTTGGGGTGGGCAGTCTATGTTTTGTCATTATTTAGTTTGGTCAGGGCGTGAGTTGGGGTGGGCAGTCTATGTTTTGTCTTTATTTAGTATGGTCAGGCGTGAGTTAGGGGTGGGCAGTCTTTGTTTTTGTCTTTATTTAGTTTGGTCAGGGTGTGAGTTGGGGTGGGCAGTCTATGTTTTGTCTTTATTTAGTATGGTCAGGGTGTGAGTTAGGGGTGGGCAGTCTATGTTCTGTCTTTATTTAGTATGGTCAGGGTGTGAGTTAGGGTGGGGCAGTCTATGTTTTTGTCATTATTTTGTTTGGTCTACACCTGTTGTTTACCAAGCATTTCCTGTTAGTCTACACCTGTTGCTTACCAAGCACTCCACTGTTAGTCTACACCTGTTGTTTACTAAGCATTTCACTGTTAGTCTACACCTGTTGTTTACCAAACATTTCCCTGTTAGTCTACACCTGTTGTTTACCAAGCATTTCACTGTTAGTCTACACCTGTTGTTTACCAAGCATTTCCATGTTAGTCTACACCTGTTGCTTACCAAGCATTTCACTGTTAGTCTACACCTGTTGTTTACCAAACATTTCACTGTTAGTCTACACCTGTTGTTTACCAAGCATTTCACTGTTAGTCATACACCTGTTGTTTACCAAGCATTTCCATGTTAGTCTACACCTGTTGTTTACCAAGCATTTCACTGTTAGTCTACACCTGTTGTTTACCAAGCATTTCCATGTTAGTCTACACCTGTTGTTTACCAAGCATTTCACTGTTAGTCAACACCTGTTGTTTACCAAGCATTTCCATGTTAGTCTACACCTGTTGCTTACCAAGCATTTCACTGTTAGTCAACACCTGTTGTTTACCAAGCATTTCACTGTTAGTCTACACCTGTTGTTTACCAAGCATTTCACTGTTAGTCTACACCTGTTGTTTACCAAGCATTTCACTGTTAGTCTACACCTGTTGTTTACCAAGCATTTCCATGTTAGTCTACACCTGTTGCTTACCAAGCATTTCACTGTTAGTCAACACCTGTTGTTTACCAAGCATTTCACTGTTAGTCTACACCTGTTGTTTACCAAGCATTTCCATGTTAGTCTACACCTGTTGTTTACCAAGCATTTCACTGTTAGTCTACACCTGTTGTTTACCAAGCATTTCCATGTTAGTCTACACCTGTTGTTTACCAAGCATTTCACTGTTAGTCTACACCTGTTGTTTACCAAGCATTTCACTGTTAGTCTACACCTGTTGTTTACCAAGCATTTCCCTGTTAGTCTACACCTGTTGTTTACCAAGCATTTCCATGTTAGTCTACACCTGTTGCTTACCAAGCATTTCACTGTTAGTCTACACCTGTTGTTTACCAAGCATTTCACTGTTAGTCTACACCTGTTGTTTACCAAGCATTTCACTGTTAGTCTACACCTGTTGTTTACCAAGCATTTCACTGTTAGTCTACACCTGTTGTTTACCAAGCATTTCACTGTTAGTCAACACCTGTTGTTTACCAAGCATTTCACTGTTAGTCTACACCTGTTGTTTACCAAGCATTTCACTGTTAGTCTACACCTGTTGTTTACCAAGCATTTCACTGTTAGTCTACACCTGTTGCTTACCAAGCATTTCACTGTTAGTCTACACCTGTTGCTTCCCATGTGATTTGTCTTTATTTAGTTTGGTCACTTTATGTGGTTGTTGATGAACACTAGTGTTGTGTCTTTATTTAGTATGGTCAGGGCGTGAGTTGAGTTTATCAGTCTATGTTCTGTCTTTATTTAGTATGGTCAGGGCGTGAGTTGGGGTGGGCAGTCTATGTTTTGTCTTTATTTAGTTTGGTCAGGGCGTGAGTTGGGGTGGGCAGTCTATGTTCTGTCTTTATTTAGTTTGGTCAGGGTGTGAGTTAGGGTGGGCAGTCTATGTTTTGTCTTTATTTAGTTTGGTCAGGGCGTGAGTTGGGGTGGGCAGTCTATGTTTTGTCTTTATTTAGTTTGGTCAGGGTGTGAGTTAGGGTGGGCAGTCTATGTTCTGTCTTTATTTAGTTTGGTCAGGGCGTGAGTTGGGGTGGGCAGTCTATGTTTTGTCTTTATTTAGTTTGGTCAGGGCGTGAGTTAGGGTGGGCAGTCTATGTTCTGTCTTTATTTAGTATGGTCAGGTGTGAGTTAGGTGGGCAGTCTATGTTCTGTCTTTATTTAGTATGGTCAGGTGTGAGTTAGGGTGGGCAGTCTATGCTTCTCGGTCTTTATTTAGTTTGGTCAGTGTGGTGAGTTAGGTGGGCAGTCTATGTTCTGTCTTTTATTTAGTATGGTCAGGGTGTGAGTTAGGTGGGCAGTCTATGTTCTGTCTTTATTTAGTCTGGTCAGGGCGTGGAGTTGGGGTGGGCAGTCTATGTTTTGTCATTATTTAGTATGGTCAGGGCGTGAGTTGGGGTGGGCAGTCTATGTTCTGTCTTTATTTGGTTTGGTCAGGGTGTGAGTTGGGGTGGGCAGTCTATGTTTT
>NW_025755927.1:0-7165 GCF_021184085.1 Oncorhynchus gorbuscha
TCAAATTTATTTATATAGCCCTTCAGTACATCAGCTGATATCTCAAAGTGCTGTACAGAAACCCAGCCTAAAACCCCAAACAGCAAACAATGCAGGTGTAAAAGCACGGTGGCTAGGAAAAACTCCCTAGAAAGGCCAAAACCTAGGAAGAAACCTAGAGAGGAACCGGGCTATGTGGGTGGCCAGTCCTCTTCTGGCTGTGCCGGGTAGAGATTATAACAGAACATGACCAAGATGTTCAAATGTTCATAAATGACCAGCATGGTCAAATAATAATAAGGCAGAACAGTTGAAACTGGAGCAGCAGCACAGTCAGATGGACTGGGGACAGCAAGGAGCCATCATGTCAGGTAGTCCTGGGGCACGGTCCTAGGGCTCAGGTCCTCCGAGAGAGAGAAAGAAAGAGAGAATTAGAGAGAGCATATGTGGGGTGGCCAGTCCTCTTCTGGCTGTGCCAGGTGGAGATTATAACAGAACGTGACCAAGATGTTCAAATGTTCATAAATGACCAGCATGGTTGAATAATAGTAAGGCAGAACAGTTGAAACTGGAGCAGGAGCATGGCCAGGTGGACTGGGGACAGCAAGGAGTCCTCATGTCAGGTAGTCCTGGGACATGGTCCTAGGCCCAGGCCAGTTGAAACTGGAGCAGCAGCATGGCCAGGTGGACTGGGGACAGCAAGGAGTCATCATGTCAGGTAGTCCTGGGGCATGGTGTCATGCAGGTGAAAGAGGACCCAAACGCGACTTAACAGAAACAGAGTTTATTAAAGTCCAAAACGGAATAACAGAAATCCTCTAGACTTGTAGAGGGGAAACAACTGGAGAAGCGGCCACAGACTGCAGGTCGCTTTCGGGTAGGCGCAGGCCGTAGTCGACTGAGACACCTGCTCACACGCAGCATCTGATGAAGGCACAAAACACGACAGGACAGGGTGATACACAATCACGGCAAAAACACGACAGGACAGGGCGAAACGCAATCACAGCATGGTGAATACAATACAAGGAACCGACGGGACAGGAACGGATCACAAAGGAATAAATAGGGACTCTAATCAGGGGAAAGGATCGGGAACAGGTGCGGGAAGACTAAATGATGATTAGGGGAATAGGAACAGCTGGGAGCAGGAACGGAACGACAGAGAGAAGAGAGAGCGAGAGAGTGAGAGAGGGAGGGGGAGAGAGAGGGATAGAAGGAGGGAAAGAACCAAACAAGACCAGCAGAGGGAAACGAATAGCATGGGGAGCACAGGGACAAGACATGACAATAAATGACAAACATGACAGTACCCCCCACTCACCGAGCGCCTCCTGGCGCACTCGAGGAGGAATCCTGGCGGCAACGGAGGAAATCATCGATGAGCGAACGGTCCAGCACGTCCCGAGACGGAACCCAACTCCTCTCCTCAGGACCGTAACCCTCCCAATCCACTAGGTATTGGTGACCCCGTCCCCGAGAACGCATGTCCATAATCTTATGTACCTTGTAAATAGGTGCGCTCTCGACAAGGACGGGAGGGGGGAGGGAAGACGAACGGGGGTGCGAAGAAAGGGCTTAACACAGGAGACATGGAAGACAGGATGGACGCGACGAAGATGTCGCGGAAGAAGCAGTCGCACAGCGACAGGATTGACGACCTGGGAGACACGGAACGGACCAATGAACCGCGGAGTCAACTTACGAGAAGCTGTCGTAAGAGGAAGGTTGCGAGTGGAAAGCCACACTCTCTGGCCGCAACAATACCTTGGACTCTTAATCCTGCGTTTATTGGCGGCTCTCACCGTCTGTGCCCTGTAACGGCAAAGTGCAGACCTCACCCTCCTCCAGGTGCGCTCACAACGTTGGACAAACGCTTGAGCGGAGGGAACGCTGGACTCGGCAAGCTGGGATGAGAACAGAGGAGGCTGGTAACCCAGACTACTCTGAAACGGAGATAACCCGGTAGCAGACGAAGGAAGCGAATTGTGAGCGTATTCTGCCCAGGGGAGCTGTTCTGCCCAAGACGCAGGGTTTCTGAAAGAAAGGCTGCGTAGTATGCGACCAATCGTCTGATTGGCCCTCTCTGCTTGACCGTTAGACTGGGGATGAAACCCGGAAGAGAGACTGACGGACGCACCAATCAAACGACAGAACTCCCTCCAAAACTGTGACGTGAATTGCGGACCTCTGTCTGAAACGGCGTCTAACGGGAGGCCATGAATTCTGAATACATTCTCAATAATGATTTGTGCCGTCTCCTTAGCGGAAGGAAGTTTAGCGAGGGGAATGAAATGTGCCGCCTTAGAGAACCTATCGACAACCGTCAGAATCACAGTCTTCCCCGCAGACAAAGGCAGACCGGTAATGAAGTCTAAGGCAATGTGAGACCATGGTCGAGAAGGAATGGGGAGCGGTCTGAGACGACCGGCAGGAGGAGAGTTACCCGACTTAGTCTGCGCGCAGTCCGAACAAGCAGCCACGAAACGGCGCGTGTCACGCTCCTGAGTCGGCCACCAAAAGCGCTGGCGAATAGACGCAAGAGTGCCTCGAACACCGGGATGACCCGCTAACTTGGCAGAGTGAGCCCACTGAAGAACAGCCAGACGAGTGGAAACAGGAACGAAAAGGAGGTTACTAGGACAAGCGCGCGGCGACGCAGTGTGCGTGAGTGCTTGCTTAACCTGTCTTTCAATTCCCCAGACTGTTAACCCGACAACACGCCCATAAGGAAGAATCCCCTCGGGATCAGTAGAAGCCACAGAAGAACTAAACAGACGGGATAAGGCATCAGGCTTGGTGTTCTTGCTACCCGGACGGTAAGAAATCACAAACTCGAAACGAGCGAAAAACAACGCCCAACGAGCTTGACGGGCATTAAGTCGTTTGGCAGAACGGATGTACTCAAGGTTCTTATGGTCTGTCCAAACGACAAAAGGAACGGTCGCCCCTCCAACCACTGTCGCCATTCGCCTAGGGCTAAGCGGATGGCGAGCAGTTCACGGTTACCCACATCATAGTTGCGCTCAGATGGCGACAGGCGATGAGAAAAATAAGCGCAAGGATGAACCTTATCGTCAGACTGGAAGCGCTGGGATAGGATGGCTCCCACGCCTACCTCTGAAGCGCCAACCTCGACAATGAATTGTCTAGTGACGTCAGGAGTAACGAGGATAGGAGCGGACGTAAAGCGTTCTTTTAGAAGATCAAAAGCTCCCTGGGCGGAACCGGACCACTTAAAACACGTCTTGACAGAAGTAAGAGCTGTGAGAGGGGCAGCAACTTGACCGAAATTACGAATGAAACGCCGATAGAAATTAGCGAAACCTAAAAAGCGCTGCAACTCGACACGTGACCTTGGAACGGGCCAATCACTGACAGCTTGGACCTTAGCGGAATCCATCTGAATGCCTTCAGCGGAAATAACGGAACCGAGAAAAGTAACGGAGGAGACATGAAAAGAGCACTTCTCAGCCTTTACGTAGAGACAATTCTCTAAAAGGCGCTGTAGAACACGTCGAACGTGCTGAACATGAATTCCGGAAAGTGACGGAGAAAATCAGGATATCGTCAAGATAGACAAAACAAAAATGTTCAGCATGTCTCAGAACATCATTAACTAATGCCTGAAAACAGCTGGCGCATTACAGACCGAACGGCAGAACCCGGTACTCAAAATGCCCTAACGGAGTGTTAAACGCGTTTTCCACTCGTCCTCTCTCTGATGCGCACGAGATGGGTAAGCTACTTAAGGTCCAACTTAGTAAAGCACCTGGCTCCCGCAGACCCGAAGGCTGATGACATAAGGGGAAGTGGATAACGATTCTTAACCGTTATGTCATTCAGCTCGATATCCACGCAGGGCGCAGAGTACCGTCCTCTTTTAACAAAAAGAACCCGCCCGCCGGAGAAGAAGGCACTATGGTACCGGCGTCAAGAGACACAGACAAATAATCCTCGAGAGCCTTACGTTCGGGAGCCGACAGAGAGTATAGTCTACCTCGAGAGGAGTGGTCCCCGGAAGGAGATCAATACTACAATCATACGACCGGTGAGGAGGAAGGGAGTTGGCTCGGACCGACTGAAGACCGTGCGCAGATCATGATATTCCTCCGGCACTCCTGTCAAATCGCCAGGTTCCTCCTGAGAAGTAGGGACAGAAGAAACGGGGAGGGATGGCAGACATTAAACACTTCACATGACAAGAAACGTTCCAGGATAGGATAGAATTACTAGACCAATTAATAGAAGGATTATGACATACTAGCCAGGGATGACCCAAAACAACAGGTGTAAACGGTGAACGGAAAATCAAAAAAGAAATAGTCTCACTGTGGTTACCAGATACTGTGAGAGTTAAAGGTAGTGTCTCAAATTTGATACTGAAGATGACTACCATCTAAGGCAAACATGGGCGTAGGCCTGTCTAACGGTCTGAAAGGGAATGTTATGTTTCGAACCCATGCTTCGTCCATGAAACAACCCTCAGCCCCAGAGTCAATCAAAGCACTGCATGCGCTCAACCGGTCCAGCGTAGATGGACCGACATAGTAGTACAAGATCTCGATGAAGGGACCTGAGTAGTAGCGCTCACCAGTAGCCCTCCGCTTACTGATGGGCTCTGGCCTCTTACTGGACATGAATTAACAAAATGTCCAGCAACTCCGCAACAGAGGCACAGGCGGTTGTTGATCCTCCGTTCCCTCTCCTTATTCGAGATGCTAATCCCTCCCAGCTGCATGGGCTCAGTCTCAAAGCCAGAGGAGGAGATGGTTGCGATGCGGAGCAGGGAAACACCGTTGATGCGAGCTCTTCCACGGAGCCCGGTGACGAGAATCTACCCGTCGTTCTATGCGGATGGCGAGAGCAATCAAAGAATCCACATCTGATGGAACCTCCCGGGAGAGAATCTCATCCTTAACCACTGCGTGGAGTCCCTCCAGAAAACGAGCGAGCAGCGCCGGCTCGTTCCACTCACTAGAGGCAGCAAGAGTGCGAAACTCAATGGAATAATCCGTTATGGACCGTTCACCTTGGCATAAGGAAGCCAGGGCCCTAGAAGCCTCCCCACCAAAACTGAACGGTCAAAAACCCGAATCATCTCCTCTTTAAAGTTCTGGAAATCGTTAGAGCAATCAGCCCTTGCCTCCCAGATAGCTGTGCCCCATTCTCGAGCCCGGCCAGTAAGGAGCGAAATGACGAGCAACCCGAGCTCTCTCTAGAGTATGTGTTGGGTTGAGAGAGAACACAATCTCACACTGCGTGAGAAAGGAGCGGCACTCAGTGGGCTGCCCGGAGTAGCAAGGTGGGTTATTAACCCTAGGTTCTGGAGGCTCGGCAGGCCAGGAAGTAACAGGTGGCACGAGACGTAGACTCTGGGAACTGTCCAGAGGAGGTCGGAAACCTGAGCAGCCAGGTCTTCCACGGCATGGCGAGCAGCAGACAATTCCTGCTCGTGTCTGCCGAGCATGGCTCCTTGGATCTCGACGGCAGTGTAACGAGCGTCTGAAGTCGCTGGGTCCATTCCTTGGTCGGTTCCTTCTGTCATGCAGGTGAAAGAGGACCCAAACGCGACTTAACAGAAACAGAGTTTATTAAAGTCCAAAACGGAATAACAGAAATCCTCTAGACTTGTAGAGGGGAAACAACTGGAGAAGCGGCCACAGACTGCAGGTCGCTTCTGGTAGGCGCAGGCCGTAGTCGATTGAGACACCTGCTCACACGCAGCATCTGATGAAGGCACAAAACACGACAGGACAGGGTGATACACAATCACGGCAAAAACACGACAGGACAGGGCGAAACGCAATCACAGCATGGTGAATACAATACAAGGAACCGACGGGACAGGAACGGATCACAAAGGAATAAATAGGGACTCTCTAATCAGGGGAAAGGATCGGGAACAGGTGCGGGAAGACTAAATGATGATTAGGGAATAGGAACAGCTGGGAGCAGGAACGGAACGACAGAGAGAAGAGAGAGCGAGAGAGTGAGAGAGGGAGGGGAGAGAGAGGGATAGAAGGAGGGAAAGAACCAAACAAGACCAGCAGAGGGAAACGAATAGCATGGGGAGCACAGGGACAAGACATGACAATAAATGACAAACATGACACATGGTTCTAGGGCTCAGGTCCTCCGAGAGAGAGAAAGAAAGAGAGAAGGAGAGAATTAGAGAACGCACACTTAGATTTACACAGGACACCGAATAGGACAGGAGAAGTACTCAGATAAACAAACTGACCCTAGCCCCCGACACATAAACTACTGCAGCATAAATACTGGAGGCTGAGACAGGAGGGGTCAGGAGACACTGTGGCCCCATCCGAGGACACCCGGGACAGGGCCAAACAGGAAGGATATAACCCCACCCACTTTGCCAAAGCACAGCCCCACACCACTAGAGGGAAATCTTCAACCACCAACTTACCATCCTGAGACAAGGCCGAGTATAGCCCACAAAGATCTCCGACACGGTACAACCCAAGGGGTGGGGGGAACCCAGACAGGCCGACCACAACAGTGAATCAACCCACCCAGGTGACGCATCCCCCCCAGGGACGGCACGAGAGAGCCCCAGCAAGCCAGTGACTCAGCCCCGTAACAGGGTTAGAGGCAGAGAATCCCAGTGGAAAAGGGGAACCGGCCAGGCAGAGACAGCAAGGGCGGTTACGTGTTGCTCCAGAGCCTTTCGTTCACCTTCCCACTCCTGGGCCAGACACACTCAATCATATGACCCACTGAAGAGATGAGTCTTCAGTAAGACTTAAAGGTTGAGACCGAGTTTCGTCTCTGACATGGGTAGGGCAGACCGTTCCATAAAAATGGAGCTCTATAGGAGAAAGCCCTGCCTCCAGCTGTTTGCTTAGAAATTCTAGGGACAATTAGGAGGCCTCGTCTTGTGACCGTAGCGTACGTATAGGTATGTACGGCAGGACCAAATCAGAGAGGTAGTAGGAGCAAGCCCATGTAATGCTTTGTAGGTTAGCAGTAAAACCTTGAAATCAGCCCTTGCTTTGACAGGAAGCCAGTGTAGAGAGGCTAGCACTGGAGTAATATGATCAAATTTTTTGGTTCTAGTCAGGATTCTAGCAGCCGTATTTAGCACTAACTGAAGTTTATTTAGTGCTTTATCCGGAGTAGCCGGAAAATAGAGCATTGCAGTAGTCTAACCTAGAAGTGACAA
>NW_025755928.1:0-7164 GCF_021184085.1 Oncorhynchus gorbuscha
TTCCCTTTATAATGGTTAGCAGTAATCAACTGTCCCTTTATAATGGTTAGCAGTCATCAACTTTTCCTTTATAATGGTTAGCAGTATTCAACTGTCCCTTTATAATGGTTAGCAGTCATCAACTTTTCCTTTATAATGGTTAGCAGTAATCAACTTTCCCTTTAGTAGTCAGCGATGTGTGTATTGTAATATCTCTCCATCTAGTGATCTGGGAGCTATAGGCACTGTCTATCCATCTGCAATACAGCAAAACAACGGTTAGCAGTATTCAACTGTCCTTATAATGGTTACAATAACCTGTCCCTTTATAATGGTTAGCAGTACTCATCTGTCCCTTTTATAATGGTTAGCAATAATCAACTGTCCCTTTATAATGGTTAGCAATAATCAACTGTCCCTTTATAATGGTTAGCAGTATTCAACTGTCCCTTTATAATGGTTAGCAGTATTCAACTGTCCCTTTATAATGGTTAGCAGTATTCATCTGTCCCTTTTATAATGGTTAGCAGTATTCAACTGTCCCTTTATAGTTGTTAGCAGTTTTCAACTGTCCCTTTATAATGGTTAGCAGTGTTGAACTGTCCCTTTATAATGGTTAGCAGTGTTGAACTGTCCCTTTATAATGGTTAGCAGTGTTCAACTGTCCCTTTATAATGGTTAGCAGTAATCAACTGTCCCTTTATAGTGGTTAGCAATAATCAACTGTCCCTTTATAATGGTTAGCAGTATTCAACTGTCCCTTTATAATGTTTAGCAGTGTTCAACTGTCCCTTTAAAATGGTTAGCAATAATCAACTGTCCCTTTATAATGGTTAGCAGTATTCAACTGTCCCTTTATAGTGGTTAGCAGTGTTCAACTGTCCCTTTATAATGGTTAGCAGTCATCAACTTTTCCTTTATGGTGGTTAGCAGTAATCAACTGTCCCTTTATAATGGTTAGCAGTATTCAACTGTCCCTTTATAAATGTTAGCAGTCTTCAACTGTCCTTTATAATGGTTAGCAGTAATCAACTGTCCCTTTATAATGGTTAGCAGTAATCAACTGTCCCTTTATAGTGGTTAGCAGTGTTCAACTGTCCCTTTATAATGGTTAGCAGTGTTCAACTTTCCCTTTATGGTGGTTAGCAGTAATCAACTGTCCCTTTATAGTGGTTAGCAATAATCAACTGTCCCTTTATGGTGGTTAGCAGTGTTCAACTGTCCCTTTGTAATGGTTAGCAATAATCAACTGTCCCTTTATAGTGGTTAGCAATAATCAACTGTCCCTTTATGGTGGTTAGCAGTGTTCAACTGTCCCTTTATAATGGTTAGCAGTAATCAACTGTCCCTTTATAATGGTTAGCAATAATCAACTGTCCCTTTATGGTGGTTAGCAGTGTTCAACTGTCCCTTTATAATGGTTAGCAGTGTTCAACTGTCCCTTTATAATGGTTAGCAGTATTCAACTGTCCCTTTATAATGGTTAGCAGTGTTCAACTGTCCCTTTATGGTGGTTAGCAGTGTTCAACTGTCCCTTTATGGTGGTTAGCAGTAATAAACTGTCCCTTTATAATGGTTAGCAGTTTTCAACTGTCCCTTTATAATGGTTAGCAGTGTTCAACTGTCCCTTTATAATGGTTAGCAGTGTTCAACTTTCCTTTATGGTGGTTAGCAGTAATCAACTGTCCCTTTATAATGGTTAGCAGTATTCAACTGTCCCTTTATAGTGGTTAGCAGTCATCAACTTTTCCTTTATAATGGTTAGCAGTCATCAACTTTTCCTTTATAATGGTTAGCAGTATTCAACTGTCCCTTTATAATGGTTAGCAGTCATCAACTTTTCCTTTATAATGGTTAGCAGTGTTCAACTGTCCCTTTATAATGGTTAGCAGTATTCAACTGTCCCTTTATAGTGGTTAGCAGTATTCAACTGTCCCTTTATAATGGTTAGCAGTGTTCAACTGTCCCTTTATGGTGGTTAGCAGTGTTCAACTGTCCCTTTATGGTGGTTAGCAGTAATCAACCGTCCCTTTATAATGGTTAGCAGTTTTCAACTGTCCCTTTATAATGGTTAGCAGTTTTCAACTGTCCCTTTATAATGGTTAGCAGTGTTCAACTGTCCCTTTATAATGGTTAGCAGTGTTCAACTTTCCCTTTATGGTGGTTAGCAGTAATCAACTGTCCCTTTATAGTGGTTAGCAGTGTTCAACTGTCCCTTTATAATGGTTAGCAGTAATCAACTGTCCCTTTATGGTGGTTAGCAGTAATCAACTGTCCCTTTATAATGGTTAGCAGTATTCAACTGTCCCTTTATAGTGGTTAGCAGTCATCAACTTTTCCTTTATAATGGTTAGCAGTCATCAACTTTTCCTTTATAATGGTTAGCAGTATTCAACTGTCCCTTTATAATGGTTAGCAGTCATCAACTTTTCCTTTATAATGGTTAGCAGTGTTCAACTGTCCCTTTATAATGGTTAGCAGTATTCAACTGTCCCTTTATAGTGGTTAGCAGTATTCAACTGTCCCTTTATAATGGTTAGCAGTGTTCAACTGTCCCTTTATGGTGGTTAGCAGTGTTCAACTGTCCCTTTATGGTGGTTAGCAGTAATCAACCGTCCCTTTATAATGGTTAGCAGTTTTCAACTGTCCCTTTATAATGGTTAGCAGTGTTCAACTGTCCCTTTATAATGGTTAGCAGTGTTCAACTATCCCTTTATGGTGGTTAGCAGTAATCAACTGTCCCTTTATAGTGGTTAGCAGTGTTCAACTGTCCCTTTATAATATTTATTTATTATTTATTTTAATGGTTAGCAGTAATCAACTGTCCCTTTATAATGGTTAGCAGTAATCAACTGTCCCTTTATAATGGTTAGCAGTATTCAACTGTCCCTTTATAGTGGTTAGCATTATTCAACTGTCCCTTTATAGTGGTTAGCAGTCATCAACTTTTCCTTTATAATGGTTAGCAGTCATCAACTTTTCCTTTATAATGGTTAGCAGTATTCAACTGTCCCTTTATAATGGTTAGCAGTCATCAACTTTTCCTTTATAATGGTTAGCAGTAATCAACTTTCCCTTTAGTAGTCAGCAATGTGTGTATTGTAATATCTCTCCATCTAGTGATCTGGGAGCTATAGGCACTAGGCTATAAGCCGAACAGGGGACCCCAGCACGTTGCAAAAAGAGTGCACATCAATCGACATGGTCAATCATCCCTCCTCCCTTCTTCCCTCCTTTCTTCTCCTCCCTTCTTCCCTCCTCTCTTCTCCTCCCTTCTTCCCTTTTCTCTTCTCCATCTTCTCCTCCCTTCTTCCCTCTTCTCTTCTCCATCTTCTCCTCCCTTCTTCCCTCTTCTCTTCTCCATCTTCTCCTCCCTTCTTCCCTCTTCTCTTCTCCATCTTCACCTCCCTTCTTCCCTCTTCTCTTCTCCATCTTCTCCTCCCTTCTTCCCTCTTCTCTCCTCCATCTTCTCCTCCCTACTTCCCTCTTCTCTCCTCCATCTTCTCCTCCCTTCTTCCCTCCTCTATCCTCCATCTTCTCCTCCCTACTTCCCTCTTGTCTCCTCCATCTTCTCCCCCTCCTCTCTTCTCCTCCCTTCTTCCCTCTTCTCTTCTCCTTCTTCTTCTCCATCTACTCCTCCCTTCTTCCCTCTTCTCTCCTCCATCTTCTCCTCCATCTTCTCCTCCCTACTTCCCTCTTCTCTTCTCCATCTTCTCCATCTTCTCCTCCCTTCTTCCCTCTTCTCTTCCCAATCTTCTCCTCCATTCGTCCCTCTTCTCTTCTCCTCCTCTCCTCCATCTTCTCCTCCCTTCTTCCCTCTTCTCTCCTCCATCTTCTCCTCCCTTCTTCCCTCTTCTCTCCTCCATCTTCTCCTCCCTTCTTCCCTCTTCTCTTCTCCATCTTCTCCTCCCTTCTTCCCTCTTCTCTTCTCCACCTCTCCTCCATCTTCTCCTCCCTACTTCCCTCTTCTCTTCTCCATCTAATCCTCCCTTCTTCACTCTTCTCTTCTCCATCTTCTCCTCCCTTCTTCCCTCTTCTCTTCTCCTCCTCTCCTCCATCTTCTCCTCCCTACTTCCCTCTTCTCTTCTCCATCTACTCCTCCCTTCTTCCCTCTTCTCTTCTCCTCCCTACTTCCCTCTTCTCTTCTCCATCTTCTCCTCCCTTCTTCCCTCTTCTCTTCTCCTCCCTTCTTCCCTCCTCTCTTCTTCTCCTCTCCATCTTCTCCTCCCTTCTTCCCTCCTCTCTTCTTCTCCACTTCTCCATCCTCCCCTCCCTTTCCCCCCCTCTCTCCTCCTCCATCTTCTCCTCCCTTTTTCCCCCTCTCTTCTCCTCCCCTCCTCCCCTCTTCTCCTCCCTTCTTCCCCCCTCTCTTCTCCTCCCCTCCTCCCTTCTAACCCTCTTTGGCCCTCCACCCTGGTCCCCTCTCTTTTCTCAGGGAAACCTGGAAGGAGCCCAAATGCTTTGAGATAAATCTTGCAGTATAAGGGATGAGTGATTTACAAAATACTGATTCACTTATCCACATTTACTTATAGTAGTTTATTTAATTTTTTCTTGAAATTGATTTTCCTTGATTAAAAACAGAGCTGATTCTATTGACAATGTTCCTCAATCATACCACCATTCTGTTAAATGAGAGAGCTGCTGAGGTGGGCTTAAAACTCATTATGTCTGTGATGAATGAGAGGTGCTATAGGCCAAGGAGTTACGGTAGCAGTATCCAGGCTCTACGGGGAAGAGGTTCTACAGGCCAAGGAGTTACAGCAGCAGTATCCAGGCTCTACGGGGAAGAGGTTCTACAGGCCAAGGAGTTACTGGTAGCAGTATCCAAGCTCTACGGGGAAGAGGTTCTACAGGCCAAGGAGTTACGTAGCAGTATCCAGACTCCACGGGGAAGAGGTTCTACAGGCAAAGGGGTTACGTAGCAGTATCCAGACTGTACAGGGAAGGGGTTCTACAGGCCAAAAAGTTACAGCAGCAGCAGTATCCAAGCTCTACGGGGAAGAGGTTCTACAGGCCAAGGAGTTACAGCAGCAGTATCCAGACTCTACGAGGAAGAAAAATCCAGGCCTTTTGTCTTCATCTTCAACCAGAGTGGAAGCAGGCTGATTAAAAAGCACTTCATATACAACCAAGCACTTTGGAGTAATGAGAGGCAGCCAGCGAGCGAATGGAAACAGTGGTGGCTATCAAAAGTGTGTGTGTGTGTGTGTGTGTGTGTGTGTGTGTGTGTGTGTGTGTGTGTGTGTGTGTGTGTGTGTGTGTGTGTGTGTGTGTGTGTGTGTGTGTGTGTGTGTGTGTGTGTGTGTGTGTGTGTGTGTGTGTGTGTGTGTGTGTGTGTGTGTGTGTGTGTGTCTCTGGTCTCTGTCTCCTTTCAACATGATAACAACAGGTCTCTGTCTCCTGTCAACATGATAACAACAGGTTTCTGTCTCCTTTCAACATTGAAAATTGAAAAAATGAAAATGAAATGTGAAATCTGTGCCTTAATTTTGCTGGACACCAGGAAGAGTAGCTGCTGCTTTTGCAACAGCTAATTGGGATCCATAATAAATACAAACACAAAATACGAAACACATATTAACACTCAAAAAATATGTGTACTCTTGGTGAATCAAGGTTTTATCCTCACTGAAAGTACCATTGTTGGCTAGAGATGTCTTTGTTGGCTAGAGATGTCTTTGTTGGCTAGAGATGTCTTTGTTGGCTAGAGATGTTTCTGTTGGCTAGAGATGTTTCTGTTGGCTAGAGATGTCTGTTGGCTAGCGATGTTTCTGTTGGCTAGAGATGTCATTGTTGGCTAGTGATGTTTCTGTTGGCTAGAGATGTCTTTGTTGGCTAGAGATGTTTCTGTTGGCTAGAGATGTCTTTGTTGGCTAAAGATGTTTCTGTTGGCTAGAGATGTTTCTGTTGGCTAGAGATGTTTCTGTTGGCTAGAGATGTCTTTGTTGGCTAGAGATGTTTCTGTTGGCTAGAGATGTTTCTGTTGGCTAGAGATGTCTTTGTTGGCTAGAGATGTTTCTGTTGGCTAGAGATGTTTCTGTTGGCTAGAGATGTCTTTGTTGGCTAGAGATGTTTCTGTTGGCTAGAGATGTTTCTGTTGGCTAGAGATGTCTTTGTTGGCTAGAGATGTCTTTGTTGGCTAGAGATGTTTCTGTTGACTAGACATGTCTTTGTTGGCTAGAGATGTCTTTGTTGGCTAGAGATGTCATTGTTGGCTAGAGATGTTTCTGTTGGCTAGAGATGTCTTTGTTGGCTAGAGATGTTTCTGTTGGCTAGAGATGTTTCTGTTGGCTAGAGATGTTTCTGTTGGCTAGAGATGTCTTTGTTGGCTAGAGATGTTTCTGTTGGCTAGAGATGTCTTTGTTGGCTAGAGATGTCTTTGTTGGCTAGAGATGTTTCTGTTGGCTAGAGATGTTTCTGTTGGCTAGAGATGTCTTTGTTGGCTAGAGATGTTTCTGTTGGCTAGAGATGTCTTTGTTGGCTAGAGATGTTTCTGTTGGCTAGAGATGTCTTTGTTGGCTAGAGATGTTTCTGTTGGCTAGAGATGTTTCTGTTGGCTAGAGATGTCTTTGTTGGCTAGAGATGTTTCTGTTGGCTAGAGATGTCTTTGTTGGCTAGAGATGTTTCTGTTGGCTAGAGATGTTTCTGTTGGCTAGAGATGTTTCTGTTGGCTAGAGATGTCTTTGTTGGCTAGAGATGTTTCTGTTGGCTAGAGATGTCTTTGTTGGCTAGAGATGTCTTTTGTTGGCTAGAGATGTTTCTGTTGGCTAGAGATGTCTCTGTTGGCTAGAGATGTCTTTGTTGGCTAGAGATGTTTCTGTTGGCTAGAGATGTCTTTGTTGGCTAGAGATGTTTCTGTTGGCTAGAGATGTCTTTGTTGGCTAGAGATGTCTTTGTTGGCTAGAGATGTTTCTGTTGGCTAGAGATGTCTTTGTTGGCTAGAGATGTTTCTGTTGGCTAGAGATGTCTCTGTTGATGCTTAGAGATGTCTTTGTTGGCTAGAGATGTCTCTGTTGGCCAGGAGATGTCTCTGTTGGCTAGAGATGTCTTTGTTGGCTAGATGTTTCTGTTGGCTAGAGATGCTTCTGTTGGCTGAGAGATGTCTCTGTTGGCTAGGAGATGTTTCTGTTGGCTAGAGATGTCTTTGTTGGCTAGAGATGTTTCTGTTGGCTAGAGATGTCT
>NW_025755929.1:0-7163 GCF_021184085.1 Oncorhynchus gorbuscha
TAAACGTGTACACAAGTATTCAAACAGACGGTCACAATAATTAATCCCGCACAAGGAACCAGACAGGCCGCTAACTAATAGCCCTCACTACTATATTACCTAACTCAAACAGGTGCACTCAATAAACACATAAGGAGGGGAGGAAATAATCAGTGGCAGCTAGTAGGCCGGGCGACGACGACCGCCGAGCGCCACCCGAACGGGAAGGGAAGCGTCCTTCGGTCGGAGTCGTGACAGTAATGCTGCAATCAGATGGTTATAAGTTTGGATTTAGCAGACATTCCATTTATTTCCATTAGCTGTATGTTCTATTCATAATATCATTAATAAATATACAAAAAATATATATATATATATATCCAGAAAGAATGTTTTTTTATTAATCAGTATATTTGCGCTTAACCATAATATTTTTGTTATGCAGGTGAGTGAGGACCCAAAAGCGATTTAACAGAAACAGAGTCTTTTAATGTCCAAACAGGGAAAACATAAATCCTCTATCTTTACAGGAGAGTCCCCCTCTAGCAGAAAAGAGTGAGAACTGCAGGGCTAGCGGCAACAGACTGCAGGTCCCTTCGGGCAGGCGCGGGCCGTAGAGGATAGAGAGACACTGCTCACACGCAGTATCTGATGAAGAGGCAGATTACGACAGGACGGAACAAGGGCAAAGCAAACAAGAATCCGACAAGGACAGAAGCAGAAACAGAGAGAGAAATAGAGACCTAATCAGAGGGCAAAAGAGGGGACAGGTGTGAGAGAGTAAACGAGGTCGTTAGGAGAATGAGGAACAGCTGGGAGCCGGAACGGAACGATAGAGAGAGAGATAGAGAGAGAGAAAGAAACCTAATACGACCAGCAGGGGGAAACGAAGAGAAGAGAAAGCACAGGGACAAGACATGACAATACATGACAGTACCCCCCACTCACCGAGCGCCTCCTGGCGCACTCGAGGAGGAAACCTGGCGGCAACGGAGGAAATCATCGATCAGCGAACGGTCCAGCACGTCCCGAGATGGAACCCAACTCCTTTCCTCAGGACCGTACCCCTCCCAATCCACTAGGTACTGATGACCACGGCCCCGAGGACGCATGTCCATAATCTTCCGGACCCTGTAGATAGATGCGCCCTCGACAAGGACGGGGACGAACGGGGCGCGAAGAAAAGGCTTGACACAGGTGACATGGAAGACCGGGTGGGACGCGACGAAGATGTCGCGGAAGAAGCGTCGCACTGCGACAGGATTAACGACCTGAGAAATACGGAACGGACCAATGAACCAAGGGGTCAATTTGCGAGAAGCTGTCATAAGGGGGAGGTTACGAGTGGAGAGCCATACTCTCTGACCGCGACAATACCTAGGACTCTTAGTCCTACGCTTATTAGCGGCTCTCACAGTCTGTGCCCTATACACATCCGCTCCTATCCTTTTTTACGACAGGACGGAACAAGGGCAAAGCAAACAAGAATCCGACAAGGACAGAAGCAGAAACAGAGAGAGAAATAGAGACCTAATCAGAGGGCAAAAGAGGGGACAGGTGTGAGAGAGTAAACGAGGTCGTTAGGAGAATGAGGAACAGCTGGGAGCAGGAACGGAACGATAGAGAGAGAGCGAGATAGAGAGAGAGAAAGAAACCTAATACGACCAGCAGGGGGAAACGAAGAGAAGAGAAAGCACAGGGACAAGACATGACAATACATGACAATTTTTTATCTTTTCTGGAGGATTAAAAAAAAATTGTAACCAGCTTTGTATGGCTTGTTTAAAAAAGGGTGATACAAAATTTCAGTTTAAATTAATCAGAAATGAGAAGTTGTCATCTGTATAAAGGCAAAAAAGTGTAACGGCCGTTGGTGGAAGAAGGTGAAGACCAAGATGCAGCGTGGTACGTGTTTGTCATTTATTTTATTTAACTGAACAACAGCAGCTACCTGAGTATGGTTCTCAATCAGAGACAATGACAGACAGCTGTCCCTGATTGAGAACCATACCCGGCCAAAAACAAAGAAATACAAAAACATAGAAAAAAGAATATAGAATGCCCACCCTAGTCACACCATGGCCTAACCAAAATAGAGAATAAAAATCCTCTATAGCCAGGGCGTGACTGACGGGCGGCTCCGGCTACTCCGGACAGACAGGCGGCTCCGGCATCTCCGGACTGACGGGCGGCTCCGGACAGGAGGGCGGCTCCGGCAGCTCCGGACAGGAGGGCGGCTCTGGCAGCTCCGGACTGGAGGGAGACTCTGGCAGATCCGGACTGGAGGGAGAATTGGTTCTGGGAGCAGGCACAGGCCTCACCAGGCTGGGGAGACATACAGGCGGCCTCTTCCTTGGCCGAGGCACCAGATACACAGGGCCGTGGAGGCGCACTGGTGGTCTCGACCGCATAGCTGATTGATTTGTAATACATTGTAAGGCTGTATGATGCAACTGTAATGAGGATTTGAAAAATGCCGCTTGAAAGGCAACGAGCTTAGCTTTTTTTTCTTTCCAGGCTGTACACACTCCATTAGTCTCTCATTCACAATTTGACAAGCACTTGATAATGCCTCGAATTTCCCGACTGCATCCCCTTTGTCACTGTAATGCACCCTAAAACAAATCCATGCCTTTTGCGGCCAGTGGCAGTTGTGCTCCTGGACCGGATTGTTGCATTATGCCCTTCTCCCTGAGTGCTGCCTCTCACTCACATGGCACTCCATCACGTGATCGGGTCTTTCTCACAGGCTACAAGTGAAGACTATGCTTGTCCTGATCCAATACCTAGGTGGATATTGAAGATATTGGAAGAACTGTCCACATTTACTTTCGACAGCCAACAAGATGAGTAGGCCTAACAAACAGCAGAAGCACTAGCCTATGTCAATATACGACATTGTACAAAAGTCGACCTATTCTATTCTGTGCGAGAAATAAATATTCCAAACAGTCTGGGACAGTTGTGGGGTGCAATAGATCCCAAATTAATACAACCACTAGCATTAAACTTTTTTACGCAACATGGCTGACGCAACTGATCATAACATTTAGCTTAAAATGTTGCTAAACTACTTCTTCAAATTATAAGTGCAGTAATGCGCACATGGCAGTAGGCTATAAGCGCAAATGTTCCATGAGCAGGAAAACACCATTATCAAAGGTTACAGCAAATGCAATTATGCATTTAATGCTTTTATTATAAAAGGTGCATTTTTATGGTGAGAATTATCTTCCCCAAACTTGAAACTGATGCGCTACTTATGTATGCCAGTTAGGCTCTAAACCCAGTGTAATGTGGATTAATGTGCTTAATTCTAAGAATTTATGTTGCAACTTTAGTTGTGATACAAACCTTATCATAACATATAGGCCTATGGGCTAGGCTACATAAGGTGTGCGACTATGATTTGTGAAAGAAAAATACATTTTTTCCCCCATTAAAATAACATCAACATGTTTAATATATTTACAACATTTTGTATGTTTTGTTTTTTCTCTGAGAAGTTCATTTAAAGTCATATGTGATTTGGTTTATGTATATAACATATTTGAAATGTTTTAACACACATTAACCACAAACATGATCTAATTTGCATATTGATAGTTAGTTTTGCGGCAAATTTGCATCAAACAGTAGATATTGAGGCGGCTTATTCTAATGCTTACCTTAAGACTACACATCATTAAATATATTGAGACAAATTAGACAGTAGCCTACAAGTAGCAAAATATAACTCAATTTATTGAACATGAAAGGTATTATAATATGATTGAAATAGGCCTATAGTGTTATGTGGGTGAATGAGGACCCAAAAGCGACTTAACGGAAACAGAGTCTTTATTCCAGTCTTAAACAAAAGCGATAATCCTGGATATTATCTAGGTAAATGCAAAAACAGGAAAACTGAAATCCACTCGTCAGTAGAGAGGAACGACTGGCGACGCGACCACAGACTGCAGGTCGCTTCGGGAAGGCACCGGCCGTAGCTGACATTGACACCGGCTCACACGCAGCATCTGAAGAAGGTAAAATACGACAGGGCGGAACAAGGACACAGAACAGCGAACATCAAACAAGGATCCGACAAGGACAGAAGCGGAAAACAGAGGGAGAAATAGGGACTCTAATCAGAGGGCAAAATAGGGGACAGGTGTGAAAAGAGTAAATGAGGTAGTTAGGAGAATGAGGAACAGCTGGGAGCAGGAACGGAACGATAGAGAGAGAGAGCGAGAGAGGGAGAGAGGGAGGGGGAGAGAGAGGGATAGAAAGAGGGAAAGAACCTAATAAGACCAGCAGAGGGAAACGAATAGAAGGGAAGCACAGAGACAAGACATGATAATCAATGACAAAACATGACATATAGAGCCTACTGTAATTATATTTGAATGCAGTCCTCTTGGTTTTAATTTGGATCCCCATTATAGCTTCTGCCGAGGCTGTAGCTACTCTTCCTGGGTCTACAAAAAAACACAAAACAAGTACCAAAACACTGATAGACAAGGAAAGTCACACAACTTGCATCCATCTAGCCACAACAGCATTAGTGAGGTTGGACACTGATGCTGGGCAATTAGGCCTGGCTTGCAGTTCCAAATCATCCCAAAGGTGTTCGATGGGGTTGAGGTCAGTGCTCTGTGCAGGCCAATCAAGTTCTTTCACACCGATCTCGACAAACCATTTGTGCAAGGGGGCATTGACATGCTGAACCAGGAAAGGGCCTTCCCCAAACTGTTGCCACAAAGTTGGAAGCACAGAATTGCCTGGAATATCATTGTATGCTGTAGCATTAAATCAAATCTATTTGTCACATACACATGGTTAGCAGATGTTAATGTGAGTGTAGCGAAATGCTTGTGCTTCTAGTTCCGACAATGCAGTAATAACCAACAAGTAATCTAACTAACAATTCTAAAACTACTACTTTATACACACAAGTGTAAAGGGATAAAGAATATGTACATAAATATATATGAATGAGTGATGGTACAGAGTGGCATAGGCAAGATGCAGTAGAGGGTATCGAGTACAGTATATACATATGAGATGAGTAATGTAGGGTATGTAAACAAAGTGGCATAGTTTAAAGTGGCTAGTGATACATGTATTACATAAAGATGCAGTAGATGATATAGAGTACAGTATATACGTATACATATGAGATGAATAATGTAGGGTATGTAAACATTATATTAAGTTGTATTGTTTAAAGTGGCTAGTGATATATATTACATCAATTCCCATTATTAAAGTGGCTGGAGTTGAGTCAATGTGTTGGCAGCAGCCACTCAATGTTAGTGGTGGCTGTTTAACAGTCTGATGGCCTTGAGATAGAAGCTGTTTTTCAGTCTCTCTGTCCCAGCTTTGATGCACCTGTACTGACCTCGCCTTCTGGATGATAGCGGGGTGAACAGGCAGTGGCTCAGGTGGTTGTTGTCCTTGATGATCTTTATGGCCTTCCTGTGGCATCGGGTGGTGTAGGTGTCCTGGAGGGCAGGTAGTTTGCCCCCGGTGATGCGTTGTGCAGACCTCACTACCCTCTGGAGAGCCTTACGGTTGTGGGCGGAGCCGTTGCTTGTTGTTGAAGTTTGTGAGTGCTTTTGGTGACAAGCCGAATTTCTTCAGCCTCCTGATTTCCCTTCACTGGAACTAAGGGGCCTAGCCCAAACCATGAAAAACAGCCCCAGACCATTATTCCTCCTCTGCCAAACTTAACAGTTGGCACTATGCATTTGTGCAGATAGCATTCTCCTGGCATCTGCCAACCCCACATTCGTCCGTCAGACTGCAAGATGGTGAAGCGTGATTCATCATCTCCAGAGAACGTGTTTCCACTGCTTCAGAGTCCAATGGCGGCGAGCTTTACACCACTCCAGCCGACATTTGCCATTGCGCATGGTGATCTTAGGCTTGTGTACGTACGGCTGCTTGGTCATGGAATTGACTTGTTGGAAAGGTGGCATCCTATGATGGTTCCATGTTGAAAGTCACTGAGCTCTTCAGTAAGGTCATTCTACTGCCAATGTTTGTCTATTGAGATTATATGGCTGTGTGCTCGATTTTATACACCTGTCAGCAACGGGTGTGGCTTTACTAGCCGAATCCACTAATTTGAAGGTGTGTCCACATACTACTGTATATATTTTTGTATTTCACTGCATCAATTTGCCATTGGATATTCTCACCTCTGCGACTCCAGTCACAAATTATAACATGATCTTTCCTTTTCTCCCTGATTTGCTGTATGATATCTCCCAGAGACAACATACACTCTCAGCGGAGGTCTTATGTTAATATGAGCAATCATCAAGCTTGATTTGCAGAGGACAAGTTATCTACAAAGCATTAGCTAGCTAGCTAACTAATGCTCATGCCTGACTGGCAAAAGGTTGCCCACCCTCACGGTTAATCAATATATTTTTTGCAAGTATAGAAGTCGACCACATCTGATGTGGCAATTTAGCTGACAAAGACACATTAGATGCGTTAAAATAGTCATTAAAACGTGACTTATCTTAATTACAACTGACTTACTTCCTCATCAACACAGGTAGGAGTTTCCCTGTCTTCCTGGCTGATATAAAGAGTCCTGAAATCACACAAAAGCCACAGCTACTGCCACCTAGTGCTGGCTGTAAAATGTTTAGTTAGACCCTGCAGCACTTGCAGCTAGTGCAAGTGATCACCTCAACGATACAATATTATGGAGTATATTTTACATCTGTGAATTATCTTTACTTACTGTACAGTACACTAAGGTCTACTGAATGCACAGTAACCATCTTATAAAGGAGATAGTGTTCTCTCTGCATGTCATCCTGGGGAAGCTACAAATCAACGATTATATTGCTGCTGTAGGCTGTGGCAACCAGTGGCTGTCACCAGTAATGTCATTCTGTCTGAAATGTAACAGGCCCTCTTGTGCCCTCTTATGGGGTATCTTATTGAAAAAATGGGGTCACGAGAAAATCGTATGAACCGATTCTATTTCATTAGATGTAGTGCTCGTGCCTATAGGGGTTCACATCCTCATTTAGTGTGTTCTATTTGACGTGAGCCCAGAGGGTTGTAATAGTAAACCTATGGTTTAACCCCAGTCTGGAAGGGTTTGGGGTCTATTGCATTTCTACAATTCAGAAATTCCATTATTTATTTGCTCCCAGATGTGAGTTTAAATCAATTGA
>NW_025755930.1:2500-7162 GCF_021184085.1 Oncorhynchus gorbuscha
GCCTGAAACGAAACACAGACCTTGTTTGAAGTAGATCAAGACATCTCTATGGAAGACATGAACAGAGGTGGTTTAAGCAGAAACACAGACCTTATCTGAAGGTTTTGAAGACATGAACAGAGTGAGGTTTAAGCCTGAACCACAGACCTTATCTGAAGTAGATCAATACATCCTCTATGGAAGACATGAACAGAGGAGGTTTAAGCCTGAACGAAACACAGACCTTATCTGAAGTAGATCAATACATCCTCTATGGAAGACATGAACAGAGGTGGTTTAAGCCTGAACCAAACACAGACCTTATCTGAAGTAGATCAATACATCCTCTATGGAAGACATGAACAGAAGAAACACAGACCTTATCTGAAGTAGTTTAACATATGAACCCTGAACCACAGACCTTATCTGAAGTAGATCAATGCATCCTCTATGGAAGACATGAACAGAGGGTTTAAGCCCTGAACCACAGACCTTATCTGAAGTAGATCAATACATCCTCTATGGAAGACATGAACAGAGGAGGTTTAAGCCTGAACGAAACACAGACCTTATCTGAAGTAGATCAATACATCCTCTATGGAAGACATGAACAGAGGTGGTTTAAGCCTGAACCAAACACAGACCTTATCTGAAGTAGATCAATACATCCTCTATGGAAGACATGAACAGAGGAGGTTTAAGCACGAAACACAGACCTTATCTGAAGTAGATCAATACATCCTCTATGGAAGACATGAACAGAGGTGGTTTAAGCCTGAACGAAACACAGACCTTATCTGAAGTAGATCAATACATCCACTATGGAAGACATGAACAGAGGTGGTTTAAGCCTGAACCACAGACCTTATCTGAAGTAGATCAATACATCCTCTATGGAAGACATGAACAGAGGTGGTTTAAGCCTGAACCACAGACCTTATCTGAAGTAGATCAATACATCCTCTATGGAAGACATGAACAGAGGAGGTTTAAGCCTGAAACACAGACCTTATCTGAAGTAGATCAATACATCCTCTATGGAAGACATGAACAGAGGAGGTTTAAGCCTGAACAAACACAGACCTTATCTGAAGTAGATCAATACATCCTCTATGGAAGACATGAACAGAGGAGGTTTAAGCCTGAACCACAGACCTTATCTGAAGTAGATCAAGACATCCTCTATGGAAGACATGATCTGTAAAATAACGAAGGAACCCCTTTAAGTTCAGCCGCAAGTTGGTTACAGGAATTATAACGCAGTCAACTATTTCTCTCTGCAACCCTATACCTTGACTATTACGAGCCTGCTGCTGCCTACCACTCCCTCAGGCAGACTGCTCTATCAAATATCAAATCATAGACTTAACTATAATAAACACACAGAGTCACGAGCCTTTGGTCAAACTGAAACTATCACCTCGAAACAAAACGTTTATTCCGTTCCGTATTTTATCTAACGGGTGGCATCCATGAGTCTAAATATGCCTGTTACATTGCACAACCTTCAATGTTATGTCATAATTACCTACAATTTGGTAAAATTATTCGCAAAGAGCCAGGCCAAACTGTTGTATGTACCCTGACTCTGCTAGGTGCAATGAACCTCTGGTAAGAAGAGTGGAGGGGGAAGTATGCCTCATGACAACGGACATGGTGTGATGAAGGAAATATACAGGAACTCAAATCCTTCTGTTCACCTGATTTAGAATTCCCACAATCAAATGTAGACCGTATTATCTTCCCAAGAGAATTCTTCGATTATAATCACAGCCGTATATATCCCCCAAGCAGACACATCGATGGCTCTGAACGAACCTTATTTAACTCTTTGCAAACTGGAAAACATTTATCCGGAGGCTGCATTCATTGTAGCTGGGATTTTAACAAAAGCCAATCTGAAACAAGACTCCCTAAATTTTATCAGCATATCGATTGCGCAACCAGGGTGGTAAAACCTTGGATCACTGTTACTCTAACTTCCGCGACGCATATAAGGCCCTGCCCCCGCCCCCTTTCGGAAAAGCTGACCACGACTCCATTTTGCTGATCCCTGCCTACAGGCAGAAATTAAAACAAGAGGCTCCCACGCTGAGGTCTGTCCAACGCTGGTCAGACCAAGCTGACTCTACACTCCAAGACTGCTTCCATCACGTGGACTGGGACATGTTTCGTATTGCGTCAGATGGGAATATTGACGAATACGCTGATTCGGTGTGCGAGTTCATTAGAACGTGCGTCGAAGATGTCGTTCCCATAGCAACGATAAAAACATTCCCTAACCAGAAACCGTGGATTGATGGCAGCATTCGCGTGAAACTGAAGCGCGAACCACTGCTTTTAATCAGGGCAAGGTGTCTGGCAACATGACTGAATACAAACAGTGCAGCTATTCCCTCCGTAAGGCTATCAAACAAGCTAAGCGTCAGTACAGAGACAAAGTGGAATCTCAATTCAATGGCTCAGACACAAGAGGCATGTGGCAGGGTCTACAGTCAATCACGGACTACAAGATGAAATCCAGCCCAGTCACGGACCAGGATGTCTTGCTCCCAGGCAGACTAAATAACTTTTTTGCCCGCTTTGAGGACAATACAGTGCCACTGACACGGCCTGCAACGGAAACATGCAGTCTCTCCTTCACTGCAGCCGAGGTGATTAAGACATTTAAACGTGTTAACCTCGCAAGGCTGCAGGCCCAGACGGCATCCCCAGCCGCGCCCTCCCGAGCATGCGCAGACCAGCTGGCCGGGGTGTGTTTACGGACATATTCAATCAATCCCTATACCAGTCTGCTGTTCCCACATGCTTCAAGAGGGCCACCATTGTTCCTGTTCCCAAGAAAGCTAAGGTAACTGAGCTAAACGACTACCGCCCGTAGCACTCACTTCCGTCATCATGAAGTGCTTTGAGAGACTAGTCAGGGACCATATCACCTCCACCTACCTGACACCTAGACCCACTCCAATTTGCTTACCGCCCAAATAGGTCCACAGACGATGCAATCTCAACCACACTGCACACTGCCCTAACCCACCTGGACAAGAGGAATACCTATGTGAGAATGCTGTTCATCGACTACAGCTCGGCATTCAACACCATAGTACCCTCCAAGCTCGTCATCAAGCTCGAGACCCTGGGTCTCGACCCCGCCCTGTGCAACTGGGTACTGGACTTCCTGACGGGCCGCCCCCAGGTGGTGAGGGTAGGCAACAACATCTCCTCCCGCTGATCCTCAACACGGGGCCCCACAAGGGTGCGTTCTGAGCCCTCTCCTGTACTCCCTGTTCACCCACGACTGCGTGGCCACGCACGCCTCCAACTCAATCATCAAGTTTGCGGACGACACAACAGTGGTAGGCTTGATTACCAACAACGACGAGACGGCCTACAGGGAGGAGGTGAGGGCCCTTGGAGTGTGGTGTCAGGAAAATAACCTCACACTCAACGTCAACAAAACTAAGGAGATGATTGTGGACTTCAGGAAACAGCAGAGGGAACACCCCCTATCCACATCGATGGAACAGTAGTGGAGAGGGTAGCTAGTTTTAAGTTCCTCGGCATACACATCACAGACAAACTGAATTGGTCCACTCACACTGACAGCGTCGTGAAGAAGGCGCAGCAGCGCCTATTCAACCTCAGGAGGCTGAAGAAATTCGGCTTGTCACCAAAAGCACTCACAAACTTCTACAGATGCACAATCGAGAGCATCCTGGCGGGCTGTATCACCGCCTGGTACGGCAACTGCTCCGCCCTCAACCGTAAGGCTCTCCAGAGGGTAGTGAGGACTGCACAACGCATCACCGGGGGCAAACTACCTGCCCTCCAGGACACCTACACCACCCGTTGTTACAGGAAGGCCATAAAGATCATCAAGGACATCAACCACCCGAACCACTGCCTGTTCACCCCGCTATCATCCAGAAGGCGAGGTCAGTACAGGTGCATCAAAGCTGGGACCGAGAGACTGAAAAACAGCTTCTATCTCAAGGCCATCAGACTGTTAAATAGCCACCACTAACATTGAGTGGCTGCTGCCAACACACTGTCATTGACACTGACCCAACTCCAGCCATTTTAATAATGGGAATTGATGGGAAATGATGTAAATATATCACTAGCCACTTTAAACAATGCTACCTTATATAATGTTACTTACCCTACATTATTCATCTCATATACATATGTATATACTGTACTCTACAACATCGACTGCATCCTTATGTAACACATGTATCACTAGCCACTTTAACTATGCCACTTTGTTTACTTTGTCTACATACTCATCTCATATGTATATACTGTACTCGATACCATCTACTGTATGCTGCTCTGTACCATCACTCATTCATATATCCTTATGTACATGTTCCTTATCCCCTTACACTGTGTATAAGACAGTAGTTTTGGAATTGTTAGTTAGATTACTTGTTGGTTATCACTGCATTGTCGGAACTAGAAGCACAAGCATTTCGCTACACTCGCATTAACATCTGCTAACCATGTGTATGTGACAAATAAAATTTGATTTGATTTGATTTGATTTGAAGTGACACAATTTCACCTGGTTAATATTGCCTGCTAACCTGGATTTCTTTTAGCTAAATATGCAGGTTTAAAAATATATACTTCTGTGTATTGATTTTAAGAAAGGCATTGATGTTTATGGTTAGGTACACA
>NW_025755931.1:0-7159 GCF_021184085.1 Oncorhynchus gorbuscha
TTGTCATAAAAGTCATAAAGTTGTAATGCCCCCCTTGTCTGTCATAAAGTTGATAATCCCCCCTTGTCATAAAGTTGATAATGCCCCCCTTGTCATAAAGTTGGTAATGTTCCCCCCTTGTCATAAAGTTGATAATGCCCCCTTGTCATAAAGTTGGTAATGTTCCCCCTTGTCATAAAGTTGGTAATGTTCCCCCCTTGTCATAAAGTTGGTAATGTTCCCCCAACTTGTCATAAAGTTGATAATGCCCCCCTTGTCATAAAGTTGGTAATGCCCCCCTTGTCATAAAGTTGGTAATGTTCCCCCCTTGTCATAAAGTTGATAATGCCCCCCTTGTCATAAAGTTGGTAATGTTCCCCCTTGTCATAAAGTTGGTAATGCCCCCCTTGTCATAAAGTTGATAATGCCCCCCTTGTCATAAAGTTGATCATGCCCCTCCCTGTCATAAAGTTGATAATGCTCCCCCCGTTATAAAGTTGATCGTGTCCCCCCTTGTGGTAGGAAGTAGCTGCAACACTTGTGTAGTCTTTAACATGTAGGCTACTTATTCATGAGCTTCTGACCCCTTTAATAAGGCAGCCCTAGCCTTTAACCTTTTAATGTTTTTGTTTTGAACAGGAAATTGGTGATGTGGAGAACTGGGCTCGCAGCATTGAGGTGGACATGAGAACCATCGCCACAGCTCTGGAGTACGTACACAAGGGGCAGCTCACATCAGCCTCTTCATAGATACGCTGAACCATAACCTGGAACTAATAGCCTGCCGCTAGCTTCAGTAGCCTGATAGCCTGCCGCTAGCTTCAGTAGCCTGATAGCCTGCCGCTAGCTTCAGTAGCCTGATAGCCTGCCGCTAGCTTCAGTAGCCTGATAGCCTGCCGCTAGCTTCAGTAGCCTGATAGCCTGCCGCTAGCTTCAGTAGCCTGATAGCCTGCCGCTAGCTTCAGTAGCCTGATAGCCTGCCGCTAGCTTCAGTAGCCTGATAGCCTGCCGCTAGCTTCAGTAGCCTGATAGCCTGCCGCTAGCTTCAGTAGCCTGATAGCCTGCCGCTAGCTTCAGTAGCCTGATAGCCTGCCGCTAGCTTCAGTAGCCTGATAGCCTGCCGCTAGCTTCAGTAGCCTGATAGCCTGCCGCTAGCTTCAGTAGCCTGATAGCCTGTCGCTAGCTTCAGTAGCCTGATAGCCTGCCGCTAGCTTCAGTAGCCTGATAGCCTGCCGCTAGCTTCAGTAGCCTGATAGCCTGTCGCTAGCTTCAGTAGCCTGATAGCCTGCAGCTAGCTTCAGTAGCTGAACGCTTTTACTGTGAGAGTGGTTGACTTACCACGGATACCAGGATTTTTTTTTTTTTTTTACGACTAAAAGCTGATGAACCATCTGAAAAGTTGATTCAAGGCTTCAGTAATGACTAAGGCTTTAAGGCTTGCCCAGTGTTCACGAGTGACACATTGTGTTACAGTAGGAACAGTATGTCTGTGGACAAATAAACCATTTTTAACAGAGCGCCAATGACCCATCTACAACGTTGTTTTGTCCACGACTCTTTAATTGTTAAAGGTCTGTACCAAAAATATATTGTCTGTCTAATGGGCAACAACTTCAGATGGGTTCCATGTGAATTTAGCAACACTCATAATAATGATTTGGCTGTTTGTCCAAACATTGTTTTCCTTTGTGAATCAATCTGTGTAGGAGAACAAGACGAAGCATATTTATCTAATCCATTGTATGGGCAATGCAATGTTTTTACACATCTTCTTTGGCAAAGGTCAATAGTTCAGATTGGTTTTAGTCTCTCTCTCTCTCTGGGGTACCAGTTAGTCATTCTCTGAAGTTATTCCATTTTCCTATTCCCATGAGGATGAATAGGATGTTGAAAATGTGGATTAGCTAGTGAGACGTTGGAACAAAAGAGGTCTGTTTGTGAAATAGTACCATGGAGAAATAGGATTTATTGGCTTGTAATTGGTCGCCTGTTTAGAAGGAGAGACTTGTCTGGTAACTGCCATCTCTCCTGGATGACTAAAACCACGTAGTCTGGTTAAACCAGACTGAACGACACGTTCACCAGTGACCTCCTGGATGACTAAAACCACGTAGTCTGGTTAAACCAGACTGAACGACACGTTCACCAGTGACCTCCTGGATGACTAAAACTACGTAGTTAAACCAGACTGAACGACACGTTCACCAGTGACCTCCGTCTGGGGTTCAACGGGTCTCTACCCTGTTTTTAATAAAAAAGTGACGTTAAGTCTCTTGCTTCTTGAAAAACCTTTTGGGTCAATTAATCGTTCTCTCTCTCTCTCACTGTGTATTTGTAGCCTGAGTGCCAGTCAGTTTCTGCTATCGTACCGACTCATTGTCACGCCAAACACATTTAACCGCAATGGCGTTGACGAGAGCACAAAGGGATCTCGGGAATCGGGCTATACGTGTCAAATGCTTGTATTTTAACTCTTGTTTTGATGTGACGTTTCTCTATTCTTGAATAAAGACATTTTTAGAGTCATGGTGGTCGTTTTGTATTATTTTTGGACTGTGGAAATCCAGCTGAGAGAACAAAGGTAAAACAATGGAGGTTGTTTCATCACACGGAGCACTAGAGCTCAATCAGTCCTTCTGTAGCTCAGTTGGTAGAGCATGGCGCTTGTATCGCCAGGGTAGTGGGTTCGATCCCCGGGACCACCCATACGTAGAATGTATGCACACATGACTGTAAGTCGCTTTGGATAAAAGCGTCTGCTAAATGGCATATATTATTATTATTATAATCACATTCCTGTTTAGTAACCACTCTCTTTCATAAGTTCTGACAACATCACGACGTTTGGGTCATTGCATTCACAAATTAATCTAAAATACACAATCCAACCCGTAGGTGATGAACACAGATATAACAGATATATTATATATGATTGAGTAGGCTTAGACCTGCTGAAGGTCGTAGTTCACCAGTCAAAGAGGAAAGGAGGTGCTTTGGAAGCATTTTCTCATTTAAACAACATGCAATTGACCTTATGTACTCGTGGTTTAAATGGCGCATGTGGACAAGGAGATGATTGTGGACCACAGGAAAAGGAGGACCGAGCACGCCCCCCATTCTCATCGACGGGAGCTGTAGTGGAGCAGGTTTTAGAGCTTCAAGTTCCTTGGCGTCATTTACATTACATTTAAGTCATTTAGCAGACGCTCTTATCCAGAGCGACTTACAAATTGGTGCATTCACCTTATGACATCCAGTGGGACAGTCACTTAACAATAGTGCATCTAAAACTTAGGGGGGGTGGGGTGAGAGGGATTACTTAACCTATCCTAGGTATTCCTTAAAGAGGTGGGGTTTCAGGTGTCTCCGGAAGGTGGTGATTGACTCCGCTGTCCTGGCGTCGTGAGGGAGTTTGTTCCACCATTGGGGGGGCCAGGGCAGCGAACAGTTTTGACTGGGCTGAGCGGGAGCTGTACTTCCTCAGTGGTAGGGAGGCGAGCAGGCCAGAGGTGGATGAACGCAGTGCCCTTGTTTGGGTGTAGGGCCTGATCAGAGCCTGGAGGTACTGAGGTGCCGTTCCCCTCACAGCTCCGTAGGCAAGCACCATGGTCTTGTAGCGGATGCGAGCTTCAACTGGAAGCCAGTGGAGAGAACGGAGGAGCGGGGTGACGTGAGAGAACTTGGGAAGGTTGAACACCAGACGGGCTGCGGCGTTCTGGATGAGTTGAAGGGTTTAATGGCACAGGCAGGGAGCCCAGCCAACAGCGAGTTGCAGTAATCCAGACGGGAGATGACAAGGGCCTGGATTAGGACCTGCGCCGCTTCCTGTGTGAGGCAGGGTCGTACTCTGCGGATGTTGTAGAGCATGAACCTACAGGAACGGGCCACCGCCTTGATGTTAGTTGAGAACGACAGGGTGTTGTCCAGGATCACGCCAAGGTTCTTGGCGCTCTGGGAGGAGGACACAATGGAGTTGTCAACCGTGATGGCGAGATCATGGAACGGGCAGTCCTTCCCCGGGAGGAAGAGCAGCTCCGTCTTGCCGAGTTCAGCTTGAGGTGGTGATCCGTCATCCACACTGATATGTCTGCCAGACATGCAGAGATGCGATTCGCCACCTGGTCATCAGAAGGGGGAAAGGAGAAGATTAATTGTGTGTCGTCTGCATAGCAATGATAAGAGAGACCATGTGAGGTTATGACAGAGCCAAGTGACTTGGTGTATAGCGAGAATAGGAGAGGGCCAAGAACAGAGCCCTGGGGGACACCAGTGGTGAGAGCGCGTGGTGAGGAGACAGATTCTCGCCACGCCACCTGGTAGGAGCGACCTGTCAGGTAGGACGCAATCCAAGCGTGGGCCGCGCCGGGAGATGCCCAACTCGGAGAGGGTGGAGAGGAGGATCTGATGGTTCACAGTATCGAAGGCAGCCGATAGATCTAGAAGGATGAGAGCAGAGGAGAGAGAGTTAGCTTTAGCAGTGCGGAGCGCCTCCGTGATACAGAGGAGAGCAGTCTCAGTTGAATGACTAGTCTTGAAACCTGACTGATTTGGATCAAGAAGGTCATTCAGAGAGAGATAGCGGGAGAGCTGGCCAAGGACAGCACGTTCAAGAGTTTTGGAGAGAAAAGAAAGAAGGGATACTGGTCTGTAATTGTTGACATCGGAGGGATCGAGTGTAGGTTTTTTCAGAAGGGGTGCAACTCTCGCTCTCTTGAAGACGGAAGGGACGTAGCCAACGGTCAGGGATGAGTTGATGAGCGAGGTGAGGTAAGGGAGAAGGTCTCCGGAAATGGTCTGGAGAAGAGAGGAGGGATAGGGTCAAGCGGGCAGGTTGTTGGGCGGCCGGCCGTCACAAGACGCGAGATTTCATCTGGAGAGAGAGGGAGAAAGAGGTCAGAGCACAGGGTAGGGCAGTGTGAGCAGAACCAGCAGTGTCGTTTGACTTAGCAAACGAGGATCGGATGTCGTCGACCTTCTTTTCAAAATGGTTGACGAAGTCATCTGCAGAGAGGGAGGAGGGGGAGGGGGCGGAGGATTCAGGAGGGAGGAGAAGGTGGCAAAGAGCTTCCTAGGGTTAGAGGCAGCAGCTTGGAATTTAGCGTGGTAGAAAGTGGCTTTAGCAGCAGAGACAGAGGAGGAAAATGTAGAGAGGAGGGAGTGAAAGGATGCCAGGTCCGCAGGGAGGCGAGTTTTCCTCCATTTCCGCTCGGCTGCCCGGAGCCCTGTTCTGTGAGCTCGCAATGAGTCATCGAGCCACGGAGCGGGAGGGAGGACCGAGCCGGCCTGGAGGATAGGGGACATAGAGAGTCAAGGGATGCAGAGAGGGAGGAGAGGAGGGTTGAGGAGGCAGAATCAGGAGATAGGTGGGAGAAGGTTTGAGCGGAGGGAAGAGATGATAGGATGGAAGAGGAGAGAGTAGCGGGGGAGAGAGAGCGAAGGTTGGGACGGCGCGATACCATCCGAGTAGGGGCAGTGTGGGAGGTGTTGGATGAGAGCGAGAGGGAAAAGGATACAAGGCAGTGGTCGGAGACTTGGAGGGAGTTGCAATGAGGTTAGTGGAAGAACAGCATCTAGTAAAGATGAGGTCGAGCGTATTGCCTGCCTTGTGAGTAGGGGGAAGGTGAGAGGGTGAGGTCAAAAGAGGAGAGGAGTGGAAAGAAGGAGGCAGAGGAAAGAGTCAAAGGTAGACGTGGGGAGGTTAAAGTCGCCCAGAACTGTGAGAGGTGAGCCGTCCTCAGGAAAGGAGCTTATCAAGGCATCAAGCTCATTGATGAACTCTCCGAGGAACCTGGAGGGCGATAAATGATAAGGATGTTAAGCTTGAAAGGGCTAGTAACTGTGACAGCATGGAATTCAAAGGAGGCGATAGACAGATGGGTAAGGGGAGAAAGAGAGAATGACCACTTGGGAGAGATGAGGATCCCGGTGCCACCACCCCGCTGACCAGACGCTCTCGGGGTGTGCGAGAACACGTGGGCGGACGAAGAGAGAGCAGTAGGAGTAGCAGTGTTGTCCGTGGTGATCCATGTTTCCGTCAGGGCCAAGAAGTCGAGGGACTGGAGGGAGGCATGGGCTGAGATGAACTCTGCCTTGTTGACCGCAGATTGGCAGTTCCAGAGGCTACCGGAGACCTGGAACTCCACGTGGGTCGTGCGCTGGGACCACCAGAGTAGGGTGGCCGCGGCCATGCGGTGAGGAGCGTTTGTATGGTCTGTGCAGAGAGGAGAGAACAGGGATAAACCGACACATAGTTGACAGGCTACAGAAGAGGCTACGCTAATGCAAAGGAGATTGGAATGACAAGTGGACTACACGTCTCGAATGTTCAGAAAGTTAAGCTACGTAGCAAGAATCTTATTGACTAAAATGATTAAAATGATACAGTACTGCTGAAGTAGGCTAGCTGGCAGTGGCTGCGTTGTTGACACTACACTAATCAAGTCGTTCCGTTGAGTGTAATAGTTTCTGCAGTGTTGCTATTCGGGGGCTAGCAGGCTAGCTAGCAGTGTTGTTTACGTTACGTTGCGTTAAAAGAACGACAATAGATGGCTAGCGAACCTAGAAAATCGCTCTAGACTACACAATTATCTTTGATACAAAGACGGCTATGTAGCTAGCTAAGTAGCTAGCTACGATCAAACAAATCAAACCGTTGTACTGTAATGAAAATGAAGTGAAAATGTGATACAACCTGTGAATGCGACCGGGTATTTGAGTTCTATACAGAAGACGTTGGCTAGCGTTGGCTAGCTGTTGGCTAGCTAGCAGAGTCACCTACGTTAAGGACGACAAATAGCTGGCTAGCTAACCTCGGTAAATTAAGGTAATCACTCTAAGACTACACACTCTAAACCTAAACAACACAATTATCTTGGATACGATGATACGATGATACGAAGACAGCAAAGACAGCTATGTAGCTAGCTAACACTAAACTAATCAAGTCGTTCAGTTGAGTGTAACAGTTTCTCCAGTGCAGCTAATCAGTGGACGTTAGCTAGCTGGCTAGTGAAGACTACGTTAGGACGGCGAAATACGATAATTACGCAATTATCTTTGATACAAAGACGGCTATGTAGCTAGCTGAGAAGAAATTGCTAAGATAAGACAAATCAAACCGTTGTGATATAATGAAATATAATGAAAAAGTTATACTACCCGTTGGAGCGACGTGCAGATG
>NW_025755932.1:0-7158 GCF_021184085.1 Oncorhynchus gorbuscha
GTCAGTGTTGGTCTGTTATAGTAACATTATGCATAACTCTATGGCGTACAGTATTTCGGTCTGTCCCTGAAAACAACAACACATTGTGTTGAACCGAGAGTCGTCTGTGCTTTCCACCAGTCGATTGGTCTTTGTGCACGACAAGAGCTGAGTTAAAGGATGCATTTTTAGTAGCGCTTGTGAACAGGCATAAAATACTTGTAACGAAAGTCTACTGAAGTCGTTGTCTTTCTATTGACATTGTTTTGTTCACAAGCTAACTTTGTATTGAAATGTTTGCGTTTCAACCAGTCGCTCGGAAAGAGAAGCTACGCGGACACTAGTCAGACTCTCACAGGAACCAACAGCGTTACCACGGTAACCTCCCTCTCTTAAAGGGGCAGGCCACTTTTTACTTTACACGTCACATTAAATTACTTTAAACAATATACCAGCATTACTTCTTATTTGTAATACATGTATTGTTTTAGAAACATTACAAATAATCTGTTTTTGGGTGTGTTTTGTTTTTAAATCGATCTGCCTCATTGACTGGTGGTCCAAAACGTTTATTTTAGGCCCTGATAAACACAATAAAGTCAATTGTATACACTGAGCTTGTCTGACGATTTAAGCGCACTGTTTGATGTAAACAATGAAGATACACAAATGACTCAAGGGGGAGCCTGTCAGCAAGTAGTGGTCCTTCTGTAGCTCAGTTGGTAGAGCATGGCGCTTGTAACACCAGGGTAGTGGGTTCGATCCCCGGGACCACCCATACGTAGAATGTATGCACACATGACTGTAAGTCGCTTTGGATAAAAGCGTCTGCTAAATGGCATATATATTATAAGTAAATTTGGGCCGGGCTTATATTTGCCAAGCTGTGTAAAAAAAAAAAAGACGTCTCTCTCCTCCCTGCTGAAGCAAGCAGACACCACAATACAGCAATAGTATTTATCACACTGTCCCCGGTGCTGAAGCAAGCAGACACCACAATACAGCAATAGTGTTTATCACACTGTCCCCGGTGCTGAAGCAAGCAGACACCACAATACAGCAATAGTGTTTATCACACTGTCCCCGGTGCTGAAGCAAGCAGACACCACAATACAGCAATAGTGTTTATCACACTGTCCCCGGTGCTGAAGCAAGCAGACACCACAATACAGCAATAGTGTTTATCTCACTGTCCCCGGTGCTGAAGCAAGCAGACACCACAATACAGCAATAGTGTTTATCACACTGTCCCCGGTGCTGAAGCAAGCAGACACCACAATACAGCAATAGTGTTTATCACACTGTCCCCGGTGCTGAAGCAAGCAGACACCACAATACAGCAATAGTGTTTATCTCACTGTCCCCGGTGCTGAAGCAAGCAGACACCACAATACAGCAATAGTGTTTATCACACTGTCCCCGGTGCTGAAGCAAGCAGACACCACAATACAGCAATAGTGTTTATCACACTGTCCCCGGTGCTGAAGCAAGCAGACACCACAATACAGCAATAGTGTTTATCACACTGTCCCTGGTGCTGAAGCAAGCAGACACCACAATACAGCAATAGTGTTTATCACACTGTCCCCGGTGCTGAAGCAAGCAGACACCACAATACAGCAATAGTGTTTATCACACTGTCCCCGGTGCTGAAGCAAGCAGACACCACAATACAGCAATAGTGTTTATCACACTGTCCCCTGTCCCCGGTGCTGAAGCAAGCAGACACCACAATACAGCAATAGTGTTTATCACACTGTCCCCGGTGCTGAAGCAAGCAGACACCACAATACAGCAATAGTGTTTATCACACTGTCCCCGGTGCTGAAGCAAGCAGACACCACAATACAGCAATAGTGTTTATCACACTGTCCCCGGTGCTGAAGCAAGCAGACACCACAATACAGCAATAGTGTTTATCACACTGTCCCTGGTGCTGAAGCAAGCAGACACCACAATACAGCAATAGTGTTTATCACACTGTCCCCGGTGCTGAAGCAAGCAGACACCACAATACAGCAATAGTGTTTATCACACTGTCCCCGGTGCTGAAGCAAGCAGACACCACAATACAGCAATAGTGTTTATCACACTGTCCCCGGTGCTGAAGCTTCAACATCATTACAGCCATTTCTACTTTCTTGTTGTTACTCTGACTGAAAAGTTTGGTTACTGAAATAAAAGACATTCCCTATTCCTTCATCCCTTGTATGTATGCATAACATTCACGTGACCAATAGGGTCTGACCTGTAGACGATCATAATCACAGCGATACATGTGTTATAACCACCTCGGGAACACCATAACACATTGACAGCGAAATAGAGGACGTGAAAAACAAAAGTCTGGATGTCTGGAAGACGTGTGACATAGTTGTAGAAACGACTGGAGATGAAGAAAAAGCAGGAGGAGGAGGAGCCTCAGGACTGTTATGACACGGGTGCTTTTAGATGTCAATGTCTATGTTTATAAACAACACTAACTCAATTATCAGTGAACCAGACAGTCTGTTCTAGAACACTAACTCAATTATCAGTGAACCAGACAGTCTGTTCTAGAACACTAACTCAATTATCAATGAACCAGACAGTCTGTTCTAGAACACTAACTCAATTATCAGTGAACCAGACAGTCTGTTCTAGAACACTAACTCAATTATCAGTGAACCAGACAGTCTGTTCTAGAACACTAACTCAATTATCAATGAACCAGACAGTCTGTTCTAGAACACTAACTCAATTATCAGTGAACCAGACAGTCTGTTCTAGAACACTAACTCAATTATCAGTGAACCAGACAGTCTGTTCTAGAACACTAACTCAATTATCAGTGAACCAGACAGTCTGTTCTAGAACACTAACTCAATTATCAGTGAACCAGACAGTCTGTTCTAGAACACTAACTCAATTATCAGTGAACCAGACAGTCTGTTCTAGAACACTAACTCAATTATCAGTGAACCAGACAGTCTGTTCTAGAACACTAACTCAATTATCAGTGAACCAGACAGTCTGTTCTAGAACACTAACTCAATTATCAGTGAACCAGACAGTCTGTTCTAGAACACTAACTCAATTATCAGTGAACCAGACAGTCTGTTCTAGAACACTAACTCAATTATCAATGAACCAGACAGTCTGTTCTAGAACACTAACTCAATTATCAGTGAACCAGACAGTCTGTTCTAGAACACTAACTCAATTATCAGTGAACCAGACAGTCTGTTCTAGAACACTAACTCAATTATCAGTGAACCAGACAGTCTGTTCTAGAACACTAACTCAATTATCAGTGAACCAGACAGTCTGTTCTAGAACACTAACTCAATTATCAGTGAACCAGACAGTCTGTTCTAGAACACTAACTCAATTATCAGTGAACCAGACAGTCTGTTCTAGAACACTAACTCAATTATCAGTGAACCAGACAGTCTGTTCTAGAACACTAACTCAATTATCAGTGAACCAGACAGTCTGTTCTAGAACACTAACTCAATTATCAGTGAACCAGACAGTCTGTTCTAGAACACTAACTCAATTATCAGTGAACCAGACAGTCTGTTCTAGAACACTAACTCAATTATCAGTGAACCAGACAGTCTGTTCTAGAACACTAACTCAATTATCAGTGTACCAGACAGTCTGTTCTAGAACACTAACTCAATTATCAGTGAACCAGACAGTCTGTTCTAGAACACTAACTCAATTATCAGTGAACCAGACAGTCTGTTCTAGAACACTAACTCAATTATCAGTGAACCAGACAGTCTGTTCTAGAACAGTGTACCAGACAGTCTGTTCTAGAACAGTGAACCAGACAGTCTGTTCTAGAACACTAACTCAATTATCAGTGTACCAGACAATCTGTTCTAGAACAGTGTACCAGACAGTCTGTTCTAGAACAGTGAACCAGACAGTCTGTTCTAGAACAGTGTACCAGCCAATCTGTTCTAGAACAGTGAACCAGACAGTCTGTTCTAGAACAGTGAACCAGACAGTCTGTTCTAGAACAGTGTACCAGCCAATCTGTTCTAGAACAGTGAACCAGACAGTCTGTTCAAGAACAGTGTACCAGACAGTCTGTTCTAGAACAGTGTACCAGACAGTCTGTTCTAGAACAGTGTACCAGACAGTCTGTTCTAGAACAGTGAACCAGACAGTCTGTTCTAGAACAGTGAACCAGACAGTCTGTTCTAGAACAGTGTACCAGACAGTCTGTTCTAGAACAGTGAACCAGACAGTCTGTTCTAGAACAGTGTACCAGACAGTCTGTTCTAGAACAGTGTACCAGACAGTCTGTTCTAGAACAGTGAACCAGACAGTCTGTTCTAGAACAGTGAACCAGACAGTCTGTTCTAGAACAGTGTACCAGACAGTCTGTTCTAGAACAGTGTACCAGACAGTCTGTTCTAGAACAGTGAACCAGACAGTCTGTTCTAGAACAGTGAACCAGACAGTCTGTTCTAGAACAGTGAACCAGACAGTCTGTTCTAGAACAGTGTACCAGACAGTCTGTTCTAGAACAGTGAACCAGACAGTCTGTTCTAGAACAGTGAACCAGACAGTCTGTTCTAGAACAGTGAACCAGACAGTCTGTTCTAGAAGAGTGTACCAGACAGTCTGTTCTAGAACAGTGTACCAGACAGTCTGTTCTAGAACAGTGTACCAGTCTGTTCTAGAACAGTGTACCAGACAGTCTGTTCTAGAACAGTGAACCAGACAGTCTGTTCTAGAACAGTGAAAAGCTGTCATCAAGGCAACGGCTACTTTGAAGAATATAAATTATATTTGGATTTGTTTAACACTTTTTTGGTTACTACCTGATTCCATATGTGTTATTGCATAATTTTGATCTCTTCACTATTATTCTACAATGTAGAAAATAGTAAAAATAAAGAATAACCCAGTGGTATATTTATTATATATTTAGCAGGTTAACCCAGTGGTATATTTATTATATATTTAACCCAGTGGTATATTTATTATATATTTAGCAGGTTAACCCAGTGGTATATTTATTATATATTTAGCAGTTTAACCCAGTGCTATATTTATTATATATCTAGCAGGTTAACCCAGCGGTATATTTATTATATATTTAACACAGTGGTATATTTATTATATATTTAACCCAGTGGTATATTTATTATATATTTAGCAGTTTAACCCAATGGTATATTTATTATATATCTAGCAGGTTATTTATTATATATTTAGCAGGTTAACCCAGTGGTATATTTATTATATATTTAACCCAGTGGTATATTTATTATATATTTAGCAGGTTAACCCAGTGGTATATTTATTATATATTTAACCCAGTGGTATATTTATTATATATCTAGCAGGTTAACCCAGTGGTATATTTATTATATATTTAACCCAGTGGTATATTTATTATATATTTAGCAGGTTAACCCAGTGGTATATTTATTATATATCTAGCAGGTTAACCCAGTGGTATATTTATTATATATTTAACCCAGTGGTATATTTATTATATATCTAGCAGGTTAACCCAGTGGTATATTTATTATATATTTAACCCAGTGGTATATTTATTATATATCTAGCAGGTTAACCCAGTGGTATATTTATTATATATTTAACCCAGTGGTATATTTATTATATATTTAGCAGGTTAACCCAGTGGTATATTTATTATATATCTAGCAGGTTAACCCAGTGGTATATTTATTATATATTTAACCCAGTGGTGTATTTATTATGTATCTAGCAGGTTAACCCAGTGGTATATTTATTACATATCTAGCAGGTTAACCCAGTGCTATATTTATTACATATCTAGCAGGTTAACCCAGTGCTATATTTATTACATATCTAGCAGGTTAACCCAGTGCTATATTTATTATATATCTAGCAGGTTAACCCAGTGGTATATTTATTATATATTTAACCCAGTGGTATATTTATTATATATCTAGCAGGTTAACCCAGTGGTATATTTATTATATATTTAACCCAGTGGTATATTTATTATATATCTAGCAGGTTAACCCAGTGGTATATTTATTATATATTTAACCCAGTGCTATATTTATTATATATCTAGCAGGTTAACCCAGTGGTATATTTATTATATATTTAACCCAGTGGTATATTTATTATATATCTAGCAGGTTAACCCAGTGGTATATTTATTATATATTTAACCCAGTGGTATATTTATTATATATTTAGCAGGTTAACCCAGTGGTATATTTATTATATATCTAGCAGGTTAACCCAGTGGTATATTTATTATATATTTAACCCAGTGCTATATATATTATATATCTAGCAGGTTAACCCAGCGGTATATTTATTATATATTTAACACAGTGGTATATTTATTATATATTTAACCCAGTGGTATATTTATTATATATTTAGCAGTTTAACCCAATGGTATATTTATTATATATCTAGCAGGTTATTTATTATATATTTAGCAGGTTAACCCAGTGGTATATTTATTATATATTTAACCCAGTGGTATATTTATTATATATTTAACCCAGTGGTATATTTATTATATATTTAACCCAGTGGTATATTTATTATATATTTAGCAGGTTAACCCAGTGGTATATTTATTATATATCTAGCAGGTTAACCCAGTGGTATATTTATTATATATCTAGCAGGTTAACCCAGTGGTATATTTATTATATATTTAACCCAGTGGTATATTTATTATATATCTAGCAGGTTAACCCAGTGGTATATTTATTATATATTTAACCCAGTGGTATATTTATTATATATTTAGCAGGTTAACCCAGTGGTATATTTATTATATATCTAGCAGGTTAACCCAATGGTATATTTATTATATATTTAACCCAGTGGTATATTTATTATATATCTAGCAGGTTAACCCAGTGGTATATTTATTATATATTTAACCCAGTGGTATATTTATTATATATCTAGCAGGTTAACCCAGTGGTATATTTATTATATATTTAACCCAGTGGTATATTTATTATATATTTAGCAGGTTAACCCAGTGGTATATTTATTATATATCTAGCAGGTTAACCCAGTGGTATATTTATTATATATTTAACCCAGTGGTGTATTTATTATGTATCTAGCAGGTTAACCCAGTGGTATATTTATTACATATCTAGCAGGTTAACCCAGTGCTATATTTATTACATATCTAGCAGGTTA
>NW_025755933.1:0-7158 GCF_021184085.1 Oncorhynchus gorbuscha
AATGTTATGTAGTCTGGTCTATAATGTAGTCTGGTCTATAATGTTATGTAGTCTGGTCTATAATGTTATGTAGTCTGGTCTATAATGTAGTCTGGTCTATAATGTAGTCTGGTCTATAATGTAGTCTGGTCCCATAATGTAGTCTGGTCTATAATGTAGTCTGGTCTCTAGTCTGGTCTATAATGTAGTCTGGTCTATAATGTTAAGTCTGGTAGTCTGATTCTATAATGTTATGTAGTCTGGTCTATAATGTAGTCTGGTCCATGTTGCAGTCTGGTCTATAATGTGAGTCTGGTCTCTAGTCTGGTCTATAATGTAGTCTGGTCTATAATGTTATGTAGTCTGGTCTATAATGTAGTCTGGTCTATAATGTAGTCTGGTCTATAATGTAGTCTGGTCTGGTCTATAATGTAGTCTGGTCTATAATGTAGTCTGGTCTATAATGTAGTCTGGTCTATAATGTAGTCTGGTCTGGTCTATAATGCAGTCTGGTCTATAATGTCAGTCTGGTCTATAATGTAGTCTGGTCTATAATGTAGTCTGGTCTATAATTTAGTCTGGTCTATAATGTCTCAGGTCTATAATGTCATGTAGTCTGGTCTATAATGGAGTCTGGTCTATCAAATTAGTATCAGTGCCCATAATGTAGTCTGGTCTATAATGTGTAGTCTGGTCTATAATGTAGTCTGGTCTATAATGTCATGTAGTCTGGTCTATGATGTCATGTAGTCTGGTCTATAATGGAGTCTGGTCTATAATGTAGTCTGGTCTATAATGTAGTCTGGTCTATAATGTAGTCTGGTCTATAATGTAGTCTGGTCCATAATGTAGTCTGGTCTATAATGTAGTCTGGTCTATAATGTAGTCTGGTCTATAATGTAGTCTGGTCTCTAGTCTGGTCTCATGTGAGTCTGGTCTATAATGTAGTCTGGTCTATAATGTGAGTCTGGTCTATAATGTAGTCTGTGGTCTGGTCTATAATGTAGTCTGGTCTATAATGTAGTCTGGTCTATAATGTAGTCTGGTCTCTAGTCTCGTCTATAATGTAGTCTGGTCTATAATGTAGTCCGGTCTATAGTGTTATGTAGTCTGGTCTATAATGTCATGTAGTCTGGTCTATAATGTAGTCTGGTCTATAATGTAGTCTGGTCTATAATGTAGTCTGGTCTATAATGTAGTCTGGTCTATAATGTAGTCTGGTCTATAATGTAGTCTGGTCTATAATGTAGTCTGGTCTATAATGGAGTCTGGTCTATAATGGAGTCTGGTCTATAATGTAGTCTGGTCTATAATGTTATGTAGTCTGGTCTATAATGTAGTCTGGTCTATAATGTAGTCTGGTCTATAATGTAGTCTGGTCTATAATGTAGTCTGGTCTATAATGTAGTCTGGTCTATAATGTTATGTAGTCTGGTCTATAATGTAGTCTGGTCTATAATGTAGTCTGGTCTATAATGTAGTCTGGTCTATAATGTAGTCTGGTCTATAATGTTATGTAGTCTGGTCTATAATGTAGTCTGGTCTATAATGTAGTCTGGTCTATAATGTAGTCTGGTCTATAATGTAGTCTGGTCTATAATGTAGTCTGGTCTCTAGTCTGGTCTATAGTCTGGTCTATAATGTAGTCTGTTCTATAATGTAGTCTGGTCTATAATGTAATGTAGTCTGGTCTATAATGTAGTCTGGTCTATAATGTAGTCTGGTAGTCTGGTCTATAATGTAGTCTGGTCTATAATGTAGTCTGGTCTATAATGTAGTCTGGTCTATATGTTATGGAGTCTGGTCTATAATGTAGTCTGGTCTATAATGTAGTCTGGTCTATAATGGGGTCTGGTCTATAATGTAGTCTGGTCCATAATGTAGTCTGGTCTATAATGTAGTCTGGTCTATAATGTAGTCTGGTCTATGTAGTCTGGTCTATAATGTAGTCTGGTCTATAATGGAGTCTGGTCTATAATGTAGTCTGGTCTATAATGTTATGTAGTCTGGTCTATAATGTAGTCTGGTCTATAATGTAGTCTGGTCTATAATGTCATGTAGTCTGGTCTATAATGTAGTCTGGTCTATAATGTAGTCTGGTCTATAATGTAGTCTGGTCTATAATGTAGTCTGGTCTATAATGTAGTCTGGTCTATAATGTTATGTAGTCTGGTCTATAATGTAGTCTGGTCTATAATGTAGTCTGGTCTATAATGTAGTCTGGTCTATAATGTAGTCTGGTCTATAATTTAGTCTGGTCTATAATGTAGTCTGGTCTATAATGTAGTCTGGTCTATAATGTAGTCTGGTCTATAATGTAGTCTGGTCTATAATGTAGTCTGGTCTATAATGTAGTCTGGTCTATAATGTAGTCTGGTCTATAATGTAGTCTGGTCTATAATGTTATGGGTCTGGTCTATAATGTAGTCTGGTCTATAATGTAGTCTGGTCTATAATGTAGTCTGGTCTATAATGTAGTCTGGTCTATAATGTAGTCTGGTCTATAATGTAGTCTGGTCTATAATGTAGTCTGGTCTATAATGTTATGTAGTCTGGTCTATAATGTAGTCTGGTCTATAATGTAGTCTGGTCTATAATGTAGTCTGGTCCATAATGTAGTCTGGTCTCTAGTCTGGTCTATAATGTAGTCTGGTCTATAATGTAGTCTGGTCTATAATGTAGTCTGTCTATAATGTAGTCTGGTCTATAATAGTCTGGTAATGTAGTCTGGTCTATAATGTAGTCTGGTCTATAATGTAGTCTGGTCTATAATGTAGTCTGGTCTCTAGTCTGGTCTATAATGTAGTCTGGTCTATAATGTAGTCTGGTCTATAATGTAGTCTGGTCTATAATGTAGTCTGGTCTATAATGTAGTCTGGTCTATAATGTTGTCTCTGGTAGTCTGGTCTATAATGTAGTCTGGTCTATAATGTAGTCTGGTCTATAATGTAGTCTATAATGTAGTCTGGTCTATAATGTAGTCTGGTCTATAATGTAGTCTGGTCTATAATGTAGTCTGGTCTATAATGTAGTCTGGTCTATAATGTTAGTCTGGTCTCTAGTCTGGTCTATAATGTAGTCTGGTCTATAATGTTATGTAGTCTGGTCTATAATGTAGTCTGGTCTATAATGTAGTCTGGTCTATAATGTAGTCTGGTCTATAATGTAGTCTGGTCTATAATGTAGTCTGGTCTATAATGTAGTCTGGTCTATAATGTAGTCTGGTCTATAATGTAGTCTGGTCTATAATGTAGTCTGGTCTATAATGTAGTCTGGTCTATAATGTAGTCTGGTCTATAATGTAGTCTGGTCTATAATGTTAGTCTGGTCTATAATGTTATGTAGTCTGGTCTATAATGTTATGTAGTCTGGTCTATAATGTAGTCTGGTCTATAATGTAGTCTGGTCTATAATGTAGTCTGGTCTATAATGTAGTCTGGTCTATAATGTAGTCTGGTCTATAATGTAGTCTGGTCTATAATGTAGTCTGGTCTATAATGTAGTCTGGTCTATAATGTAGTCTGGTCTATAATGTAGTCTGGTCTATAATGTAGTCTGGTCTATAATGTAGTCTGGTCTATAATGTTATGTAGTCTGGTCTATAATGTAGTCTGGTCTATAATGTAGTCTGGTCTATAATGTAGTCTGGTCTATAATGTAGTCTGGTCTATAATGTAGTCTGGTCTATAATGTAGTCTGGTCTATAATGTAGTCTGGTCTCTAGTCTGGTCTATAATGTAGTCTGGTCTATAATGTAGTCTGGTCTATAATGTAGTCTGGTCTATAATGTAGTCTGGTCTATAATGTAGTCTGGTCTATAATGTAGTCTGGTCTATAATGTAGTCTGTCTATAATGTAGTCTGGTCTATAATGTAGTCTGGTCTATAATGTAGTCTGGTCTATAATGTAGTCCGGGTCTATAATGTAGTCTGGTCTATAATGTAGTCTCTGGTCTATAATGTAGTCTGGTCTATAATGTAGTCTGGTCTATAATGTAGTCTGGTCTATAAATGTAGTCTGGTCTATAATGTAGTCTGGTCTATAATGTAGTCTGGTCATAATGTAGTCTGGTCTATAATGTAGTCTGGTCTATAATGTAGTCTGGTCTATAATGTTATGTAGTCTGGTCTATAATGTAGTCTGGTCTATAATGTAGTCTGGTCTATAATGTAGTCTGGTCTATAATGTAGTCTGGTCATAATGTAGTCTGGTCTATAATCTATAGTCTGGTCTATAATGTATGTAGTCTGGTCTATAATGTAGTCTGGTCTATAATGTAGTCTGGTCTATAATGTAGTCTGGTCTATAATGTAGTCTGGTCTATAATGTAGTCTGGTCTATAATGTAGTCTGGTCTATAATGTAGTCTGGTCTATAATGTAGTCTGGTCTATAATGTAGTCTGGTCTATAATGTAGTCTGGTCTCTAGTCTGGTCTATAATGTAGTCTGGTCTATAATGTAGTCTGGTCTATAATGTAGTCTGGTCTATAATGTAGTCTGGTCTATAATGTAGTCTGGTCTATAATGTAGTCTGGTCTATAATGTAGTCTGGTCTATAATGTAGTCTGGTCTATAAATGTAGTCTGGTCTATAATGTAGTCTGGTCTATAATGTAGTCTGGTCTATAATAGTCTGGTCTATAATGTAGTCTGGTCTATAATGTAGTCTGGTCTATAATGTAGTCTGGTCTATAATGTAGTCTGGTCTATAATGTAGTAGTCTGGTCTATAATGTAGTCTGGTCTATAATGTATCTGGTTATGTAGTCTGGTCTATAATGTAGTCTGGTCTATAATGTAGTCTGGTCTATGTAGTCTGGTCTATAATGTAGTCTGGTCTATAATGTAGTCTGGTCTATAATGTAGTCTGGTCTATAATGTAGTCTGGTCTATAATGTAGTCTGGTCTATAATGTAGTCTGGTCTATAATGTAGTCTGGTCTATAATGTAGTCTGGTCTATAATGTTATGTAGTCTGGTCTATAATGTAGTCTGGTCTATAATGTTATGTAGTCTGGTCTGGTCTATAATGTAGTCTGGTCTATAATGTAGTCTGGTCTATAATGTAGTCTGGTCTATAATGTAGTCTGGTCTATAATGTAGTCTGGTCTATAATGTAGTCTGGTCTATAATGTAGTCTGGTCTATAATGTAGTCTGGTCTATAATGTAGTCTGGTCTATAATGTAGTAGTCTGGTCTGGTCTATAATGTAGTCTGGTCTATAATGTAGTCTGGTCTATAATGTAGTCTGGTCTATAATGTAGTCTGGTCTATAATATAGTCTGGTCTATAATGTAGTCTGGTCTATATGTAGTCTGGTCTATAATGTAGTCTGGTCTATAATGTAGTCTGGTCTAATGTATGTCTATAATGTAGTCTGGTCTATAATGTAGTCTGGTCTATAATGTAGTCTGGTCTATAAATGGTCTATAATGTAGTCTGGTCTATAATGTAGTCTGGTCTATAATGTAGTCTGGTCTATAAATGTAGTCTGGTCTATAATGTAGTCTGGTCTATAATGTAGTCTGGTCTATAATGTAGTCTGGTCTATAGTCTGGTCTATAATGTAGTCTGGTCTATAATGTAGTCTGGTCTATAATATAGTCTGGTCTATAATGTGTAGTCTGGTCTGGTCTATAATGTAGTCTGGTCTATAAGTCTGGTCTATAATGTAGTCTGGTCTATAATGTAGTCTGGTCTATAATGTAGTCTGGTCTATAATGTAGTCTGGTCTATAAATGTAGTCTGGTCTATAATGTAGTCTGGTCTATAATGTAGTCTGGTCTATAAATGTAGTCTGGTCTATAATGTTATGTAGTCTGGTCTATAAATGTAGTCTGGTCTATAATGTAGTCTGGTCTATAATGTAGTCTGGTCTATAAGTCTGGTCTATAATAGTCTGGTCTATAATGTAGTCTGGTCTATATATGTAGTCTGGTCTATAATGTAGTCTGGTCTATAATGTAGGTCTATAATGTAGTCTGGTCTATAATGTTATGTAGTCTGGTCTATGTAGTCTGGTCTATAATGTAGTCTGGTCTATAATGTAGTCTGGTCTATAATGTAGTCTGGTCTATAAAGTCTGGTCTAGTCTGGTCTATAATGTAGTCTGGTCCATAATGTAGTCTGGTCTATAAATGTAGTCTGGTCTATAATGTAGTCTGGTCTATAATGTAGTCTGGTCTATAATGTAGTCTGGTCAGATATATTGTATTATAAAGTATTAGATATATTGTATTATAAAGTATTATATATATTTTATTATAAAGTCTATGATATATTGTATTATAAAGTATTAGATATATTGTATTATAAAGTCTATGATATATTGTATTATAAAGTATTAGATATATTGTATTATACAAGTCTATGATATATTGTATTATAAAGTATTAGATATATTGTATTATAAAAGTCTATGATATATTCTATTATAAAGTCTATGATATATTGTATTATAAAGTATTAGATATATTGTATTATAAAGTATTAGATATATTGTATGATAACGTCTATGATATATTGTATTATAAAGTATTAGATATATTGTATTATAAAGTATTAGATATATTGTATTATAAAGTATTAGATATATTGTATTATAAAGTCTATGATATATTGTATTATAAAGTATTAGATATATTGTATTATAAAGTCTATGATATATTGTATTATAAAGTATTAGATATATTGTATTATAAAGTATTAGATATATTGTATGATAACGTCTATGATATATTGTATTATAAAGTATTAGATATATTGTATTATAAAGTATTAGATATATTGTATTATAAAGTATTAGATATATTGTATTATAAAGTCTATGATATATTGTATTATAAAGTATTAGATATATTGTATTATAAAGTCTATGATATATTGTATTATAAAGTATTAGATATATTGTATTATAAAAGTCTATGATATATTGTATTCTAAAAGTTTGGTTTAAGTTTTAGTTGAAGTCATCTCAGTATATTTTATGTGATATGAAACTGTACTCATCTTTTTCTGAACAATGTTCTGTTGAGCCCTGAGGCAGGGATTTCTCTGGCGGCATCCCAAGTGGCACCCTATCCCCCTATTTAGTGCACTAGATTGTGACCTTGGCCCATAGGGCTCTGGTCAAAAGTAGTGCACTATGTAGATAACAGGGTGCCACTTGGGATGCTGCTCAGT
>NW_025755934.1:0-7153 GCF_021184085.1 Oncorhynchus gorbuscha
AACTCTCTCTCCTCTCATCCTTCCTAGACCTATCGGCTGCCTTCGATATTGTGAACATCAGATCCTCCTCTCCACCCTCTCCGAGTTGGGCATCTCCGGCGCGGCCCACGCATGGATGCGTCCTACCTGTCAGGTCGCTCCTACCAGGTGGCGTGGCGAGAATCTGTCTCCTCACCACGCGCTCCTCACCACTGGTGTCCCCAGGGAGCTCTGTTCTAGGCCCTCTCCTATTCTCGCTATACACCAAGTCACTTGGCTCTGTCATAACCTCCATGGTCTCTCCTATCATTTGCTATGCAGACGACACACAATTAATCTTCTCCTTTCCCCCTTCTGATGACCAGGTGGCGAATCGCATCTCTGCATGTCTGGCAGACATATCAGTGTGGATGACGGATCACCACCTCAAGCTGAACCTCGGCAAGACGGAGCTGCTCTTCCTCCCGGGAAGGACTGCCCGTTCCATGATCTCGCCATCACGGTTGACAACTCCATTGTGTCCTCCTCCCAGAGCGCCAAGAACCTTGGCGTGATCCTGACAACACCCTGTCGTTCTCAACCAACATCAAGGCGGTGGCCCGTTCCTGGGGTTCATGCTCTACAACATCCCAGAGTACGACCCTGCCTCACAGGAAGCGGCGCAGGTCCTAATCCAGGCACTTGTCATCTCCGTCTGGATTACTGCAACTCGCTGTTGGCTGGGCTCCTGCCTGTGCCATTAAAGCCCCTTCAACTCATCCAGAACGCCGCAGCCGTCTGGTGTTCAACCTTCCCAAGTTCTCTCCGTCACCCCGCTCCTCCGTTCTCTCCACTGGCTTCCAGTTGAAGCTCGCATCCGCTACAAGACCATGGTGCTTGCCTACGGAGCTGTGAAGGAACGGCACCTCAGTACCTCCAGGCTCTGATCAGGCCCTACACCCCAAACAAGGGCACTGCGTTCATCCACCTCTGGCCTGCCCCGCCTCCCTACAACACATAAGGGGAAGATTTGGCAGTACCTGTATGGTTAGTGAGAAAGTCCATATTGCAAATGTACGGTCACTGAGGCGTCCGAAATCATTTGTAAAATTCATGACGCGTCGGGCGGCGGCAGGGGCGGACCTACCAGGAAGTCATCAAATGAACTTTGTCGGACATTCGGTTTCCGTTTTACAAAAATAATAAGATTTAGGTCATTTTCGATGTCGGAAATTCCCACAAGAGGGCATAAGCAATCATATTGCTATTGGACAAAACATCACGATTCTGACGGGGCCTTATCTCGAAAACTGAAAATATTTAGAAGCCGAAACTCGGTGAGCGTAAGGCAGCATAATGGGCAGTTGGCCCCGAACAAGATGGCGTCTAGGCCTCAACGGTTTTTTGAGTTATGGCCATTTATCTGGGATTAAAGGTCAAAATGAAAATAGAGAAATTATTTTTCCACTTCACGTCAAAGTCAAGGAGCCTCGGTGTCAATAAAAAAAGAACCAGCCATTTATCTATCGTCATTTTAGAGAAATCGTACAACGACACCTTGGTGATGTTCGGATAGGTTTTTCTTTTTCAATGATTTACATATCCAGTTGCAGGGTGTTCTTACGAATCTTTTTAAAGTGTGCTGCGGAGCTCTGCGAGATTTCTGTGATTTTCTATGATTTTCTGAAATAACACACACTCACTAAACATTCTGTAAAGGCATACCCCAATCATAATATGAGTTTATTTATAGCTTCCTGTGCCAACCGGAAGTGCCTTTAATGGTGTCACAGTGGCAGTTTCCATGGGTTCAAAAGGTCAGATCTTTTCAAAACTTCATATGTGTGACTAGGTAACCATCATGAACTGTAAATCAGTCATTTCTCCCAACAGATGTCAAAGAAAATCTCTCACACGCACACACAGCAAGGATGGAGTGAAAAGTGCGGTTCTCAAAGACACAGAGAGCAGGCAATGGCATAAACATAATAATCTCTAGGCCGTGCCGAAAATTCCAACGAGATATCCCGCTTGACCGTAGCTCGCTCGGTCTAGCGCAGCGACCATTGAGAGAAAATTAGGCCCAAAATGAGGCCTGCCCCACAACGTCATTTGCTTTTGGGTGACAGTGAGAGAACCGTTAGGGTGAGAAGCACAATTCGCCCTCAGGTACGTTCCTAAGGTCCTTCCGATCCGTGCAAGCCTAACGTTGACCGTGTGGCATTAACCCTTAATAGTTAAAAGAAGGTGTTTACTTCAAAGAGTTTGCATTGACTTCTCTCCCCATAGGAATACATTGCCTTTACCCCTAAATTAAACCTGAAGTCGATATGGGTTATGAATGCCGTATGAACCTGTCTTTGGTAACAGTCCATTAGGCCAGTATGAGGTCTACCTGTGTTGATTCTAAGCTTCCTGGACCAACCGGAAGTGGTTAAAATCACCCTAAAAGTGTTTTTCCATTACCTGCCTGCAGTTTTGATAGACATAGTGCATTCAACCCTGTGTAAATCAGTCAATTCTTAACGTAAGGACTTAAAACTCAGGATTCTGTAAAGCATAGCCCAGTGAGGATATGTCTTGACTTATAGCTTCTGTGCCAACCGGAAGTGCCTTAATTGGTGTCTCAGGGGGGCTGTTTCGAGGGGTTAAAAAAGTCAGATCTGTCCAAAACTTCATATGTGTGATTAGGCAACCCCCATGAACTGTAAATCAGTCATTTTTCCCATAAAATTTCAAAGGAAAACTAAATCACAGACACACAACTTGGAAGGAGGGACGTATTGGGGTTTGTAGAGACAGACAGTGCCTCAATAGATAGCTTTGTTCGAGCTAAAAGAACCGTCAGACCTAGAGTTCGAAACTTTAGAATCCTGTTCTAGACCTCAGGTGATAGTGCGTGGTGAGTTACGTGGCTCTAGACGGTTCTCGGGCCGAGAAACAGCCATTACATTTGCAATGACTTCAATTCATTTTGACCATTACGAAAATGGCGACATTTAGAAATGTCTCAGAGACACAAGACTAGGTGCATTGCGACCGTCTCGGCCCATATAGACAGACCCCAGCGTTTCTGTCCGATAGCTCATTCAAGGACCCGTAGCAAGTCATGGAAAAAGTGGATTTTCAGCACCAATTAGGGTTTGCTCGGACGCAAATGACCCGATCGAGCGAAACTTAGGATTAGGTCGCCTCAGCTAGGCCTACACGTAACATAAGAAATGGACCCGCAGCTAGAACGTAACTACATGTTTATGTTTTTTAATGGTTGAACCAAAGCGTTATGAATTTTGGGCCAGCTCTGAAGTGTGATAGTTGGCTACTAAACAGGTTGGAAAAAGTGGGTTTAGTGTCAATTTGTATCAGTTTGGTGTCAGAATGACATCTAATTGACTGGTGGACACTGACTTGCTAGTTGACTTTTGTACATTAGCAATATGTTTAAACGGTGGTACCATCACCAAAAGTGACATTCTGAAATCAACCCTAATGAGCCATTGAGATGAACCAGAATCACTGCCCAGCCATCCCGAGTTCATCGGGCCAGTCAATTCACATTCCTGCAGGATTTTTATAGCATGACAAATTCGTGATGGTACCTGCCCATTGAACCATATTGCAAATGCACAGTGACTTTGCAAAAGTGAAAAACATAAACAAATGGACATGATGAAGTCAACACAACAGTGATGAAAATGTACAACTATCACTGCTTTCGGCCATCCTGTGTTCATCAGACCAGTCAATTTGCATTTTTGAGCATATCATTTCATATGGTAAATGCACATTGAAACATATTGCAAATGCGTGCACTTACAATATGATTCTATAGTGAAAAGAAATCACCTAACGGACATGATGAAATCACACAACGAGTGATGGAAATGTACAACTATCACTGCTCGGCCCATCCTGTTCATCAGACCAGTCAATTTTTGCATTTTTTTGAGCAAGGTCAAATTTCATATGGTAAATACACATTAAAAACATATTGCAAATGCACGTGCCTAATATGATTCTATAGTGAAAAACATCATCTAAGGAGATGATGAAATCAACCTGCTTGAGTGATGAAATGTACAACTATCACTGCTTTCGGCCATCTGTGTTCATCAGACCAGTCAATTTTGCATTTTTGAGCATGTCAAATTTCATATAGTAAATGCATTAGAAACATATTGCAAATGCTGCGTGCACTACAATATGATTCTATAGTGAAAAAATCACCTAACGGACATGATGAAATCAACTGCTTGAGTGATGGAAATGTACAACTATCACTGCTCAGCCATCCTGTGTCCATCAGACCAGTCAATTTTGCATTTAAATATGTCAAATTTCATATGGTAAATGCATTAAAACGTATATTGCAAATGCACGTGCATCTTTTCTCATATGATTCTATAGTGAAAAGACATCACCTAATGGACATGATGAAATCAACACAACTAGTGATGGGAAATGTACAACTATCACTGTAGCCATCCTGTGTTCATCAGACCAGTCAATTTAGCATTTTTGAGCATGTCAAAATTTCATATGGTAATGCACATTGAAACATATTGCAAATGCACGTGCATTTGCAATATGATTCTATAGTGAAAAAGCGTCACAAAATGGACATGATGAAGTCAATATATGGCGATGGAAAAGGAGCAACTATCAATGTCAGGCCATCCTGAGTTCATCTGGCCAGTCAATTTTGCATTTCTGCGGGATTTTTGAGCATGTCAAATTTCATATAGTAATTGTCCATTGAATCATATTGCAAATGCACGTGCACTTGCAATGAATATACAGTGAAAAAAACATCACAAAATGGACATGATGAAGTCAACACAACGAGTGATGGAAATGCAACTATCACTGCTCGGCCATCCTGTGTTCATCAGACCAGTGAATTTTGCATTTTTTGAGCAAGGTCAAATTTCATATGGTAAATGCACATTGAAACATATTGCAAATGCACGTGCACTTACAATATGATTCTATAGTGAAAAAACATCACCTAACGGAGATGATGAAATCAACACAACGAGTGATGGAAATGTACAACTATCACTGCTCGGCCATCCTAGTTCACTCAGACCAGTCAATTTTGCATTTTTGAGCAAGGTCAAATTTCATATGGTAAATGCACATTGAAACATATTGCAAATGCACGTGCACTTACAATATGATTCTATAGTGAAAAAACATCACTAACGGAGATGATGAAATCAACACAGCAGTGATGGAAATGTACAACTATCACTGCTCGCCATCCTGTGTTCATCAGACCAGTCAATTTTGCATTTTTGAGCAAAGGTCAAATTTCATATGGTAAATGCATTGAAACATATTGCAAATGCACGTGCATTTACAATATGTTTTCAATGCATTTATATGAAAACATCACCTAAAATCATGATGAAATCAAAACTGAGCCAGATGGAAAGGAGCATAAATTATCACTGTCAGGCCATCCAGAGTTCATCTGGCCAGTCAATTTTGCATTTTCTGCAGGATTTTTTTGAGCATGTCAAATTTCATATAGTAATTGTCCATTGAACCATATTGCAAATGCACGTGCACTTGCAATATGATTATATAGTGAAAACATCACAAAATGGACATGATGAAGTCAACACAACGAAAGTGATGGAAAGAACAACTATCACTGCCCGGCCATCGAGTTCATCAAGGCCAGTCAATTTGCATTTCTGCAGGATTTTTGAGCATGTCAAATTTCTTATGTCATTTGGCCCACAAAAAATTCCTTATGCACAATTTAAAAAATATATAAAAAAATATGATAATAAAATTGACAAAAGTATATTCATACAGTTCTTAGCACATGTAATTGACAAAAAAATGAAAGAATTTCAAAACGGTCCAGAAAGCACTTTTAAGGGTGTGAAGTTTTTACAAAATTTTGACATTTTTGACTTTTGACATTTTTCATATTGAAATTGGACAAAACATATTTCATATGCGCATATAAAAAAAAAAAAATTATGATAATTTGGACAAAAGTATATTCATACAGTTCTTACACATGTAATTGACAAAAAATGAAATCCAGAAAGCACAGTTTTTACAAAATTTTGAAATTGACTCCTATGACATATTGGAATTGGACAAACATATTCCTTATGCGCATGTAAAAAAAAAAAAAAAATTATGATAATAAAATTGGACAAAAGTATATTCATACAGTTCTTACACATGTGTAATTGACAAAAAATCGAAAGAATTTCGAAAAACGGTCAGAAAGCACTTTTAAGGGGTGATAAGTTTTTGACAAAAATTCATTTTTCAAAATTTTGCTTTTGGACATTGACTTGGGTTACATTTCCAATATGAAAAACCCGGTGGAGCGCATTCGCCCCTGTTGAATTTTTTAAGTGTTAAAACTGGCAATTGCCATATGGCATTTTGCAATACGCTGCATGAATCAACGCCGAATTGGGTGGTATTGGCCAATGTGTATATGGTTTGTCCGATGCCAATGACTTGCCATTCATTTTGTCAATACCCAGGGGACTTCCCTTACACTGAGATACAGCTCACGCTCAGCCCAGTCAAAACTGTTAAGCTGCCCTGGCCCCCAATGGTGGAACAAACTCCCTCACGCCAGGACAGCGAGTCAATCACCACCTTCCGGAGACACCTGAAACCCCACTCTTTTAAGGAGTCTAGGATAGGATAAGTAATCCCTCTCCACACCCCCCTTAAGTTTTAGATTTGTAAGTCGCTCTGGATAAGAGCGTCTGCTAAATGACTTAAATGTAAATGTAAATGAGTGTAGCGCGAAATGCTTGTGCTTCTAGTTCCGACAATGCAGTAATAACCAACAAGTAATTTGGCTAACAATTCCAAAACTACTACCTTATAGACACAAGTGTAAGGGGATAAAGAATATGTACATAAAGATATATGAATGAGTGATGGTACAGAGTGGCATAGGCAGGATACAGTAGATGGTATTGAGTGCAGTATATACATATGAGATGAGTATGTAAACAAAGTGGCATAGTTAGTCGCTAGTGATACATGTATTACATAAAGATGCAGTAGATGATATAGAGTACAGTATATACATATACATTTACATTACATTTAAGTCATTTAGCAGACGCTCTTATCCAGAGCGACTTACAAATTGGTGCATTCACCTTATGACATCCAGTGGAACAGTCACTTTACAATAGTG
>NW_025755935.1:5000-7153 GCF_021184085.1 Oncorhynchus gorbuscha
CTTGAAGCCACACAGCTAGCGAGTGTTTAGCACCGTTGTGAAATATATGGCCATTGTGAGGGAATTTTTACCCATTTCATTTGTACATGTTTTATCTTGGCCTTTTCCCCCCTGTCTCTCATTCATGGTCTATAGCTCGCGTGCTGTACGTCTCTCCAATTCCATCTCTCCCCCTACCTGGTTTTTCATTATAAGGGAATTTTGACCAATTGTGACTAACATTTTATCTTCTCTCTCTCTCTCTCTCTCTCTCTCTCTCTCTCTCTCTCTCTCTCTCTCTCTCTCTCTCTCTCTCTCTCTCTCTCTCTCTCTCTCTCTCTCTCTCTCTTCTCTCATTCTCTCTCTCTATCACTCTCTATCTATATATACTCTCTCTCTCTCTCTCTCTCTCTCTATACCTCTCTCTATATATATACCTCTCTCTCTCTCTCTCTCTCTCTCTCTCTCTCTATACTCTCTCTCTCTCTCTCTCTCTCTCTCTCTCTCTCTCTCTGTTCTCTCTCTATATACCTCTCTCACTTCTCTCTCTCTCTCTCTCTCTCATCTCTCTCTCTTTACCTCTCTATATATACCTCTCTCTCTCTACTCTCTCTCTACTCTCTCTCTCTCAGTTTCTCTCTCTCCTATACTCTCTCTCTCTCTCGTTCTCTCTCTCTATAACTCTCTCTCTCTCATCTCTCTCTCTCTCTCTCTCTCTCTCTCTCATCTCTCTCTCTCTATACCTTTCTCTCTATATACCTCTCTCTCTCTACCTCTCTCTCTCTCTCTCGTTCTCTCTCTCTATCTCTCTCTACCTCTCTCTCTCTCTCTCTCTCTCTCTCTCATTCTCTCTCTCTATACCTCTCTCTATATATACCTCTCTCTCTCTCTCTCTCTCGTTCTCTCTCTCTCTCTCATTCTCTCTCTCTCGTTCTCTCTCTCTCTCTACCTCTCTCTCTCGTTCTATCTCTCTATACCTCTCTCTACCTCTCTCTCATTCTCTCTCTATATACCTCTCTCTCTATCCTCTCTCTCTCTCTATACCGCTCTCTACCTCTCTCTCTCGTTCTCTCTCTCTATCCTCTACTCTCTCTCTCTCTCTCTCTCTCCTCTCTCTCTCGTTCTATACCTCTCTCTACCTTCTCTCTCTCATTCTCTCTCTCTACTACCTCTCTCTATATACCTCTCTCTCTATATACCTCTCTCTACCTCTCTCTCTCGTTCTCTCTCTCTATACCTCTCTCTACCTCTCTCTCATTCTCTCTCTGCTATACCTCTCTCTCTCTATATACCTCTCTCTCTCTCTATACCTCTCTCTACCTCTCTCTCTCGTTCTCTCTCTATACCTCTCTACCTCTCTCTCTCTCTCTCTCTCTCTCTCTCTCTCTCTCTCTCATTCTCTCTCTCTCTCTATACCTCTCTCTCTCTATATATACCTCTCTCTACCTCTCTCTCCGGTTCTCCCCTCCTCCCTCTTTTTCAGAGTTATATCCATGGGAGCAGCCAGGCCCAGTTTGTAGCTGAGTCCCACATCATCCTGCTGCTCAGTATCCTTAAGACGAATGCCTCATGAGAGAACTGAGGATTAACCAATGGGAAGCCTGTATTCACTACTTCCCCTATATGATATAGAGGATTAACCAATGTGAAGCATGTATTAAATTACTACTATGTATGATACAGAGGATTATCCAGTAGGAAGCCTATACTTATTACCTACAGTACTCTGTATGATACAGAGGATTAACCAATGGGAAGCATGTATTCACTACTTCCTATATATGATACAGAGGACTAACCAATGGGCAGCCTGTATTCACTACTTCCTCTATATGACACAGAGGATTAACCAATGGGAAGCCTGTATTCACTATTTCCTCTATATGATACGGAGGAGTAACCAATGGGAAGCCTGTATTCACTACTTCTTCTATATGATACAGAGGATTAACCAATGGGAAGCCTGTATTCACTACTTCCTCTATATGATACAGAGGAGTAACCAATGGGAAGCCTGTATTCACTTCTTCCTCTATGTGATACAGAGGAGTAACCAATGGGAAGCCTGTATTCACTACTTCCTCTATATGATACGGAGGAGTAACCAATGGGAAGCCTGTATTCACTTCTTCCTCTATATGATACGGAGGAGTAACCAATGGGAAGCCTGTATT
>NW_025755936.1:0-7153 GCF_021184085.1 Oncorhynchus gorbuscha
GAGTTTATTAATGCTCAAAACCGAATAACTGAAATCCTCTAGATAGTAGAGGGAAAACAACTGGAGAAGCGGCCACAGACTGCAGGTCGCCGGGTAGGCGCAGGCCGTAGTCAACTGAGACACCTGCTCACACGCAGCGTCTGAAGAAGGCACAAAACACGACAGGACAGGGTGATACACAATCACGGCAAAAAACACGACAGGACAGGGCGAAACGCAATTACAGCATGGAATACAAAACAAGGAACCGATCGAACAGGAACGGATCACAAAGGAATAAATAGGGAATCTAATCAGGGGAAAGGATCGGGAACAGGTGTGGGAAGACTAAATGATGATTAGGGGAATAGGAACAGCTGGGAGCAGGAACGGAACGACAGAGAGAGAAGAGAGAGCGAGAGAGTGAGAGAGGGAGGGGAGAGAGAGGGATAGGAGGGAAAGAACCAAATAAGACCAGCAGAGGGAAACGAATAGCATGGGAGCACAGGGACAAGACATGATAATAAATGACAAACATGACAGTACCCCCCACTCACCGAGCGCCTCCTGGCGCTCTCGAGGAAGGAACACTGGCAGCAACGGAGGAAATCATAGATCAAACGGTCCAGCACGTCCCGAGAAAGAACCCAACTCCTCTCCTCAGGACCGTAACGAAAAAACGATAAAAAGGAAACTAGGGTACTACTCTAAAAAAAAATGAGAACTAGGGACAGACTGAGACACAGCAAGGGCAGGGACAAGAACAGGAGAGATGCGATGGCAGGGAACAGACTGAGACCCAGCAAGACCAGGAGCAGAAGCAGAAAAAAAAATTACCAGACTTCTTCTGCGCGCAGTCTGAACACGCAGCCACGAAACGGCGCGTGTCACGCTCCTGAGTCGGCCACCAAAAGCGCTGGCGAATAGACGCAAGAGTGCCTCGAACACCGGGATGACCAGCTAACTTGGCAGAGTGAGCCCACTGAAGAACAGCCAGACAGTGGAAACAGGAACGAAAAGGAGGTTACTAGGACAAGCGCGCGGCGACGCAGTGTGCGTGAGTGCTTGCTTAACCTGTCTTTCAATTCCCCAGACTGTCAACCCGACAACACGCCCATAAGGAAGAATCCCCTCGAGATCAGTAGAAGCCACAGAAGAACTAAACAGACGGGATAAGGCATCAGGCTTGGTGTTCTTGCTACCCGGACGGTAAGAAATCACAAACTCGAAACGAGCGAAAAACAACGCCAACGAGCTTGACGGGCATTAAGTCGTTTGGCAGAACGGATGTACTCAAGGTTCTTATGGTCTGTCCAAACGACAAAAGGCAGTCGCCCCCTCCAACCACTGTCGCCATTCGCCTAGGGCTAAGCGGATGGCGAGCAGTTCACGGTTACCCACATCATAGTTGCGCTCAGATGGCGACAGGCGATGAGAAAAATAAGCGCAGGATGAACCTTATCGTCAGACTGGAAGCGCTGGGATAGAATGGCTCCCACGCCTACCTCTGAAAGCGTCAACCTCGACAATGAATTGTCTAGTGACGTCAGGAGTAACGAGGATAGGAGCGGACGTAAAGCGTTCTTTTAGAAGATCAAAAGCTCCCTGGGCGGAACCGGACCACTTAAAACACGTCTTGACAGAAGTAAGAGCTGTGAGAGGGCAGCAACTTGACGAAAGTACGAATGAAACGCCGATAGAAATTAGCGAAACCTAAAGCGCTGCAACTCGACACGTGACCTTGGAACGGGCCAATCACTGACAGCTTGGACCTTAGCGGAATCCATCTGAATGCCTTCAGCGGAAATAACGGAACCGAGAAAAGTAACGGAGGAGACATGAAAAGAGCACTTCTCAGCCTTTACGTAGAGACAATTCTCTAAAAAGGCGCTGTAGAACACGTCGAACGTGCTGAACATGAATCTCAGTGACGGAGAAAAAAATCAGGATATCGTCAAGATAGACAAAAACAAAAATGTTCAGCATGTCTCTCAGAACATCATTAACTAATGCCTGAAAAACAGCTGGCGCATTGGCGAGACCCGAACGGCAGAACCCGGTACTCAAAATGCCCTAACGGAGTGTTAAACGCCGTTTTCCACTCGTCCCCCTCTCTGATGCGCACGAGATGGTAAAGCGTTACGAAGGTCCAACTTAGTAAAGCACCTGGCTCCCTGCAGAATCTCGAAGGCTGATGACATAAGGGAAGCGGATAACGATTCTTAACCGTTATGTCATTCAGCCCTCGATAATCCACGCAGGGCGCAGAGTACCGTCCTTCTTCTTAACAAAAAGAACCCCGCCCGGCCGGAGAAGAAGAAGGCACTATGGTACCGGCGTCAGAGACACAGACAAATAATCCTCGAGAGCCTTACGTTCGGGAGCCGACAGAGAGTATAGTCTACCTCGAGGAGGCGTGGTCCCTGGAAGGAGATCAATACTACAATCATCGACCGGTGAGGAGGAAGGGAGTTGGCTCGGGACCGACTGAAGACCGTGCGCAGATCATGATATTCCTCCGGCACTCCTGTCAAATCGCCAGGTTCCTCCTGAGAAGTAGGGGAGAGAAGAAACGGGAGGGATGGCAGACATTAAACACTTCACATGACAAGAAACGTTCCAGGATAGGATAGAATTACTAGACCAATTAATAGAAGGATTATGACATACTAGCCAGGATGACCCAAAACAACAGGTGTAAACGGTGAACGGAAAATCAAAAAAAAGAAATAGTCTCACTGTGGTTACCAGATACTGTGAGAGTTAAAGGTAGTGTCTCAAATTTGATACTGGGAAGATGACTACCATCTAAAAGGCAAACATGGGCGTAGGCTTGTCTAATGGTCTGAAAGGAATGTTATGTTTCGAACCCATGCTTCGTCCATGAAACAACCCTCAGCCCCAGAGTCAATCAAGGCACTGCATGTAGCACCGAACCGGTCAGCGTAGATGGACCGACATAATAGTACAAGATCTAGATGAAGGGACCTGAGTAGTAGCGCTCACCAGTAGCCCTCCGCTTACTGATGGGCTCTGGCCTCTTACTGGACATGAATTAACAAAATGTCCAGCAACTCCGCAATAGAGGCACAGGCGGTTGGTGATCCTCCGTTCCCTCTCCTTAGTCGAGATGCGAATCCCTCCCAGCTGCATGGGCTCAGTCTCAAAGCCAGAGGAGGGAGATGGTTGATGCGGAGCAGGAACACCGTTGATGCGAGCTCTCTTCCACGAGCCCGGTGTAAGATCTACCCGTCGTTCTATGCGGATGGCGAGCAATCAAAGAGTCCACATCTGAAGGAACCTCCCGGAAAGAATCTCATCCTTAACCGCTGCGTGGAGTCCCTCCAGAAAACGAAGCGAGCAGCGCCGGCTCGTTCCACTCACTAGAGGCAGCAAGAGTGCGAAACTCAATGGAATAATCCGTTATGGACCGTTCACCTTGGCATAAGGAAGCCAGGGCCCTAGAAGCCTCCTCAAAACTGAACGGTCAAAAACCCGAATCATCTCCTCTTTAAAGTTCTGGAATCTGTTAGAGCAATCAGCCCTTGCCTCCCAGATAGCTGTGCCCCATTCCGAGCCCGGCCAGTAAGGAGTGAAATGACGTAAAAGCAACCCAGCTCTCTCTCTAGAGTATGTGTGGGGTTGAGAGAGAACACAATCTCACACTGCGTGAGAAAGGAGCGGCACTCAGTGGGCTGCCCGGAGTAGCAAGGTGGGTTATTAACCCTGGGTTCTGGAGGTCGGCAGGCCAGGAGTAACAGGTGGCACGAGCGAGACTCTGGAACTGTCCAGAGAGGTCGGAAACCTGAGCAGCCAGGTTTTCCACGGCCTGGCGAGCAGCAGACAATTCCTGCTCGTGTCTGCCGAGCATGGCTCCTTGGATCTCGACGGCAGTGTAACGAGCGTCTGAAGTCGCTGGGTCCATTCTTTGGTCGGTTCCTTCTGTTATGCAGGTGAAGGAGGACCCAAACGCGACTTAACAGAAACAGAGTTTATTAATGCTCAAAACCGAATAACTGAAATCCTCTAGATAGCAGAGGGAAAACAACTGGAGAAGCGCCACAGACTGCAGGTCGCTCGGGTAGGCGCAGGTCGTAGTCAACTGAGACACCTGCTCACACGCAGCGTCTGAAGAAGGCACAAAAACACGACAGGACAGGGTGACAATCACGGCAAAAACACGACAGGACAGGGCGAAACGCAATTACAGCATGGAATACAAAACAAGGAACCCACTGAACAGGAACGGATTACAAAGGAATAAAGGGAATCTAATCAGGGGAAAGGATCGGGAACAGGTGGAAGACTGGGGGATGATTAGGAATAGAAACAGCCAGGCTATGAACCACAGAGAGAAGAGAGAGAGAGCGAGAGGAGAGAGGGAGGGGAGAGAGAGGGATAGGAGGGAAAGAAAACGAATAGCATGGGGAGCACAGGGACAAGACATGATAATAAATTCCTTTAGTAGCCCTCAAACTCAACTTGAAGCCAGTTCCACTTCCACTGGTCTGGTCCTATAGCTGGAGTAGACAGGCTACAGCCTATTCCTATAGTCTAGGCTGAGGCCAGGGAGTCCATACCGGACTCATGTGTCTCCCCCTCCCTCAGGGCCTGCGCACACAGCTGGTGAAAACAGTGTCAGCCAGACAGTCAGACAGCCATTCAGCCAGCAAATCAGTCAGCCAGTCAGTTAATCAGTCAGCCAATGAGTCAGCCACCAATCATCTAGGTGTCTGTCCAGAATAGAATACGACAATATTGTATTTTCAATATTGTATTCACATGCTCAAAGTTTTCTAGAGAATGTTGTAGGGAAAAGTTATTCCATTAATGCCTCAATTGACAAAAGTCACAGTTCCTTACTCCTCTTAGCTACTTTGACACTCTACCTGAAAAGAAGCACTGTTGGCCCATAGCCTTCCCCCATCCATGGTATTAGAGGCCTTTGTGACTGCTGTTGCAGCTCTGTTAGGCACACAGGATATTGATTTGTAGCGACACTAGAATTCCTCCTTAGGCTGAGGGAGTTGGTTTGCTAGTAATTACAGATCTAAGGTTACACTGCTGAAACAGGCTGGTAATACCACAGCATTAGCCATTAGCAATTATTCTCATTATGGAGGGCTTATAATAGAGACAGAGAGTCACATACCACATGTTCAATCACCCGCACCTGTAAGTTAGTCAGACATTTAATCTAAGTAAACCTAGTCAAATAAACGTTTATAAGAAATAATTTTTGTTTGGTTAAAAAACAAACAAAAAGGGTTTAAAGTTTTTCTTATTTTATGTTCATTTTTGGTCAGCTTCGTCCAAAATAAGAGTCAGGTCAGCAGCTAAGCTTAAAAAGGAGGAAGAGTAGGAGGAGAAATTCCATAAACATTTAGTGACATTCAACTTTTCCAGTATTTGTGTGGTCAGTGCAGCAGGGAAAATCCTGTCTGAAACAAGACAGTAGGTATGTTCCAAATGGCACTGTTTTCCCTATATAGTGCACTACTTTTCACCAGGGCCAAAAGGGAATAGGATGCAATTTGGGATGTACCCAGTGCAGCCCACAACCCTGACACCAGTGCTGGCTACTGGCCTCTCTCTCAGGATAAAATGCAGGCAGGCTGACGGCATGGGCTACAGTAAACTGTGAGACCAGCAAAATAAGCAGACAGGTTAGCCTGAGTAAATGCAGCAGACCCAGGGATAACAAACAGAGGCATCCCAGACCACAACTCTGTCCTGGCCGACGGGCTGTGGGCTGGGAACAACCAATCCAAAACCAATCCAACCAAGCCTTTATGTTTTCTGGACTGTAACATTGAAGTCCCTTGCATGTTTCTTTTTCCATAAATAGTTCTGTTCTGTACCGGTCCCATGCAATAGCTAGACAGGCATGTCATTTTGGTGTTTCACTTTAGGCCATGGTTAAATACAGGCTCTTCAGAATGGTGGAGTGTATTTTCCTCACTGAGAAAGTCCTTTCTAGCACTACTTAAAGATACAGTCCGGTATCTTCAGAACATTTTACACACATTGCACAATAACAACATCTGCTGGCTGTAACATATCATATGAAATGGATAACGCTTGGATGAAGTAGTACACCAAAAGGGACTCGTTTTGAGCACCACTTTCAAAACTACTGACTGAAATTATACAAAAGTTCTGGATCATCACTTTAAAGGATTTCAGTAGATAGGCCAACAGTACACCCTGTGATTACAGTACAGGCTCTGAGACTGATGTTACTTCAATGTATGGTTGTCATGGTCCCCAGAAACATGTAAACAGGCCCGCTACCAGCCTCATGGAAAACTAGTTTGTGATGTCATACGCCAGACAGCTCTGGGAGAAGAAGAGATGTGGGGGAAATAAATAGTAATTTTCATAACAACTGGGTAGAAATGGAGTGAGTGATGAATAAGTGAAATCCCTTCATGTGAGCTCTTTGGTTAGAAAGTATGTAGATTTTCCTTTAGAGAGGATTCCCTCTTTTTGAATGACAAAAAAGTGTAGGATTTAAATGAATAATTTTCTTGTTTCTAACTCATAGTCCTGAGAAAGACATGGTGGCTGTGACCTTGAATCATAGTCATGCTCCATGTCCTCTTTGTGATTTTCTGGAAGCTTGGCCGTCCCCACCCCCACTATGTTGCTGAGATCAGTTCCGCTGAATAAGGGGATAGTTAGCAGCCAAACTTAACCATAACCAGTTTAACCTCAGCCATACTTAACCCTAACCCAGTTTAACCTCAGCCAAACATAACCCTAACCCAGTTTAACCACAGCCAAACTTAACCCTAACCCAGTTTAACCACAGCCAAACTTAACCCTAACTCAGTTTAACCACAGCCAAACTTTAACCCTAACCACAGTTTAACTTCAGCCAGACATAACCCTAACCCAGTTTAACCACAGCCAAACTTAACCCTAACCCAGTTTAACCACAGCCAAACTTAACCCTAACCCAGTTTAACCTCAGCCAAACTTAACCCTAACCCAGTTTAACCACAGCCAAACTTAACCCTAACCCAGTTTAACCTCAGCCAAACTTAACCCTAACCCAGTTTAACCTCAGCCAAACTTAACCCTAACCCAGTTTAACCTCAGCCAAACTTAACCCTAACCCAGTTTAACCTCAGCCAAACTTAACCCTAACCCAGTTTAACCTCAGCCAAAC
>NW_025755937.1:0-7153 GCF_021184085.1 Oncorhynchus gorbuscha
TGTAATACCACTTGTAAATGTAATAACACCTATAAATGTAATGTAATGACACCTAAAAATGTAATGTAATAACACTTATAAATGTAATGTAATAACACCTGTAAATGTAATGTAAAAACACCTGTAAATGTAATGTAATAACACCTATAAATGTAATGTAATAACACCTATAAATGTAATGTAATGACACCTAAAAATGTAATGTAATACCACTTGTAAATGTAATGTAATAACACCTGTAAATGTAATGTAATGACACCTGTAAATGTAATGTAATAACACTTGTAAATGTAATGTAATAACACCTGTAAATGTAATGTAATAACACCTGTAAGTGTAATAACACCTGTAAATGAAATGTAATAACACCTGTAAATGTAATACCACCTGTAAATGTAATGTAATAACACCTGTAAATGTAATGTAATAACACCTGTACATGTAATAACACCTGTAAATGTAATAACACCTGTAAATGTAATGTAATAACACTTATAAATTAAATGTATCATCAATCAAAGTAAATGAAATGTAAATAACACTTATAAATGAAATGTAATAACACCTGTAAATGAAATGTAATAACACCTGTAAATGTATCAATTAATCTGTAAATGTAATGTAATAACACCCGTAAACGTAATACCGACCCGTAAATGTAATAACACCTATAAATGTAATGTATCAAACCCGTAAACGAAACCTAAAATGTAAATGTAATGTAATAACACCTGTAAAATGTAATGTAATAACACCTGTAAATGAAATGTAATAACACCTGTAAATGTAATACAACACCTGTAAATGTAATGTAATAACACCTGTAAATGTAATGTATCACCACCTCTGTAATACCACCTGTAAATGAATGTAATAACACCTGTAAATGTAATAACACCTGTAAAATGTAATAACACCTGTAAATGTAATACCACCTGTAAATGTAATAACACCTGTAAATGTAATAACCACCTGTAAATGTAATAACACCTGTAAATGTAATAACACCTGTAAATGTAATAACACCTGTAAATGTAATGTAATAACACCTGTAAATGTAATGTAATAACACTTGTAAATGTAAAATGTAATAACACCTGTAAATGTAATGTAATAACACCTGTAAATGTAATGTAATAACACCTGTAAATGTAATGTAATAACACCTGTAAATGTAATGTAATAACACCTGTAAATGTAATGTAATACCACCTGTAAAAATGTAATACCACCTGTAAATGTAATGTAATAACACCTGTAAATGTAATAACACCTGTAAATGTACAACACCTGTAAATGTAATGTAATAACACCTGTAAATGTAATAACACCTGTAAATAATAACACCTGTAAATGTAATGTAACACCTGTAAATGTAATGCAATAACACCTGTAAATGTAATGTAATAACACCTGTAAATGTAATGTAATAACACCTATAAATGTAATGTAATAACACCTGTAAACGTAAACAACCACCCGTAAATGTAATGTAATACCACCTGTAAATGTAATACCACCTGTAAATGTAATGTAATAACACCTGTAAATGTATAACACCTGTAAATGTAATAACACCTGTAAATGTAATAACACCGGTAAAATGTAATAACACCTGTAAATGTAATGTAATAACACTTGTACATGTAATAACACCTGTAAATGGAATAACACCTGTAAATGTAATAACACCTGTAAATGTAATAACACCTGTAAATGTAATAACACCTAAAAATGTAATGTAATAACACCTAAAAATGTAATGTAATACCACTTGTAAATGTAATACCACCTGTAAATGTAATACCACCTGTAAATGTAATGTAATACCACCTGTAAATGTAATGTAATGACACCTAAAAATGTAATGTAACGACACCTAAAAATGTAATAATAACACTATAAATGTAATGTAATAACACCTATAAATGTAATAACACCTATAATGTACCACCTGAATGTATCACCACCTGTAAATGTAATGTAATACCTATAAATGTAATGTAATAACACCTATAAATGTAATGTAATAACACCTATAAATGTAATGACACCTATAAATGTAATGTAATAACACCTATAAATGTAATGTAATAACACCTATAAATGTAATGTAATAACACCTATAAATGTAATGTAATAACACCTGTAAATGTAACAGTGTCAGTCTTGCCCTTGCAGCAGTTAAGGGGAAAGTGCCCTTTAACAGTATGGTTTACCACCTGAAAGGCGGTAGGGTTTACCACCTGAGGCAGTAGGGTTTGCCAACTGAGCCAGGGTTTACCACCTGAAAGGCAGTAGGGTTTACCACCTGAAAGGCAGTAGGGTTTACCACCTGAAAGGCAGGGTTTACCACCTGAAAGGCAGTAGGAGTACCACCTGAAAGGCAGTAGGGCTTCCACACTACCTGAAAGGCAGTAGGGTTTACCACCTGAAAGGAAGTAGGGTTTACCACCTGGAAAGGCAGTAGAGTTTACCACCTGGAAAGGCAGTAGGGTTTACCACCTGAAAGGCAGTAGGAGATAGCACCTGAAAGGCAGTAGGGTTTGCCACCTGAAAGGCAGTAGGTTTGCCACCGAGTAGGGTTCACCACCTGAAAGGCAGTAGGGTTTACCACCTGAAAGGCAGTAGAAGGTAGCACCTGAAAGGCAGTAGGGTTTACCACCACCAGTAGGGCTACCACCCCAGCAGTAGGTGGTCACACGGTGCAGTAGGGAATTGCACCTGAAAAGCAGTAGGGAATTGCACCTGAAAGGCAGTAGAGGGTAGCACCTGAAAGGCAGTAGAGGGTAGCACCTGAAAGGCAGTAGGGTTTGCCACCTGGAAGGCAGTAGGGTTTGCCACCTGAAAGGCAGTAGGGTTTGCCACCTGAAAGGCAGTAGGTTTGCCACCTGAAAGGCAGTAGGGTTTACCACCTGAAAGGCAGTAGGGTTTACCACCTGAAAGGCAGTAGGGTTTACCACCTGAAAGGCAGTAGGGTTTACCACCTGAAAGGCAGTAGGGAATTGCACCTGAAAGGCAGTAGAGGGTAGCACCTGAAAGGCAGTAGAGGGTAGCACCTGAAAGGCAGTAGGGTTTGCCACCTGGAAGGCAGTAGGGTTTGCCACCTGAAAGGCAGTAGGGTTTGCCACCTGAAAGGCAGTAGGGTTTGCCACCTGAAAGGCAGTAGGGTTTGCCACCTGAAAGGCAGTAGGGTTTACCACCTGAAAGGCAGTAGGGTTTACCACCTGAAAGGCAGTAGGGTTTACCACCTGAAAGGCAGTAGGGAATTGCACCTGAAAGGCAGTAGGGAATTGCACCTGAAAGGCAGTAGGGAATTGCACCTGAAAGGCAGTAGAGGGTAGCACCTGAAAGGCAGTAGAGTTTACCACCCGAAAGGCAGTAGGATTTACCACCCGAAAGGCAGTAGGATTTACCACCCGAAAGGCAGTAGGGTTTGCCACCTGAAAGGCAGTAGGGTTTACCACCTGAAAGGCAGTAGGGTTTACCACCTGAAAGGCAGTAGGGTTTACCACCTGAAAGGCAGTAGGGTTTACCACCTGAAAGGCAGTAGGGAATTGCACCTGAAAGGCAGTAGAGGGTAGCACCTGAAAGGCAGTAGAGTTTACCACCCGAAAGGCAGTAGGGTTTACCACCCGAAAGGCAGTAGGGTTTACCACCTGAAAGGCAGTAGGGTTTACCACCTGAAAGGCAGTAGGGTTTACCACCTGAAAGGCAGTAGGGTTTGCCACCTGAAAGGCAGTAGGGTTTACCACCTGAAAGGCAGTAGAGGTAGCACCTGAAAGGCAGTAGGGTTTGCCACCTGAAAGGCAGTAGGGTTTGCCACCTGAAAGGCAGTAGGGTTTACCACCTGAAAGGCAGTAGGGTTTACCACCTGAAAGGCAGTAGAGGGTAGCACCTGAAAGGCAGTAGGGTTTACCACCTGAAAGGCGGTAGGGTTTACCACCTTAAGGCAGTAGAGGTAGCACCTGAAAGGCAGTAGGGCTTGTCACCTGAAAGGTAGTAGGGTTTACCACCTGAAAGAGGAGGGTTTACCACCTGAAAGGCAGTAGGGTTTACCACCTTTGAAAGGTAGGTAGGTTTACCACCTGAAAGACAGTAGGGTTTACCACCTGAAAGGCAGTAGGGTTTACCACCTTTAGAAAGACAGTAGGCCTTACCCACCTGAAAGCAGTAGGGAATTGCACCTGAAAGGCAGTAGGGTTTACCACCTGAAAGGCAGTAGGGTTTACCACCTGAAAGGCAGTAGGGAATTGCACCTGAAAGGCAGTAGCTTTACATTTGAAGACTTGAAGTTTACATACACTTAGGTTGGAGTCATTAAAACTCATTTTTCAACCACTCCACACATTTCTTGTTAACAAACTATAGTTTTGGCAAGTCGGTTAGGACATCTACTTTGTGCATGACACAAGTCATTTTTCCAACAATTGTTTACAGATTATTTAACTTATAATTCACTGTATCACAATTCCAGTGGGTCAGAAGTTTACATACACTAAGTTGACTGTGCCTTTAAACAGCTTGGAAAATTCCAGAAAATTATGTCATGGCTTTAGCAGCTTATGATCGGTTAATTGACATCATTTGAGTCAATTGGAGGTGTACCTGTGGATGTATTTCAAGGCCTACCTTCAAACTCAGTGCCTCTTTGCTTAACATCATGGGAAAATCAGAAGAAATCAGCCCTTAGGAGCAATTTCCAAATACCTGAAGGTACCACGTTCATCTGTACAAACAATAGTACGCAAGTATGAACACCATGGGACCATGCAGCCGTCATACCACTCAGGAAGGAGACACGTTCTGTCTCCTAGAGATGAACGTACTTTGGTGTGAAAAGTGTAAATCAATCCCAGAACAACAGCAAAGGACCTTGTGAAGATGCTGGAGGGAAACAGGTTCAAAAGTATCTACAGCCACAGTAAAACGAGTCCTATATCGACACAACCTGAAAGGCCACTCAGCAAGGAAAAAGCCACTGCTCCAAAACCGCCATAAAAAAGCCAGACTACAGTTTGCAACTACACACGGGGACAAAGATCGTACTTTTTTGGAGAAATGTCCTTTGGTCTGATGAAACACAAATAGAACTGTTTGGCCATAATGACCATCATTATGTTTGGAGGAAAAAGGGGGAGGCTTGCAAGCCGCAGATCACCATCCCAAACGTGAAGCACGAGGGTGGCAGCATAATGTTCTGGTGGTGCTTTGCTGCACGAGAGACTGGTGCACTTCACAAAATAGATATATTGTGGATATATTGAAGCAACATCTCAAGACATCAGCCAGGAAGTTAATGCTGGGTCACAAATAGGTCTTCCAAATGGACAATGACCCCAAGCATACTTACAAAGTTGTGGCAAAATGGCTTAAAGATGACTAAGTCAAGGTATTGGAGTGGCCATAACAAAGCCCTGACCTCAATCCTATAGAAAATTTGAGGGCAGAGCTGAAAAAGCATGTGCGAGCAAGGAGGCCTACAAACCTGACTCAGTTACACCAGCTCTGTCAGGAGGAATGTGCCAATTTTCACCCAACTTATTGCAGGAAGCTTGTGGAAGGCTACCCAAAACGTTTGACCCAAGTTAAACAATTTAAAGGCAATGCTACCAAATACTAATTGAGTGTATGTAAACTTCTGACCCACTGGGAATGTGATGAAAGAAATAAAAGCTGAATTAAATCAATCTCTCTACTATTATTTTGACATTTCTCATTCTTAACATAAAGTGGTGATTCTAACTGACCTAAGACAGGGAATTTGTACTAGGATTAAATGTCAGGAATTGAAAACTGAGTTTAAATGTACTTGGCTAAGGTATATGTAAATTTCCAACTTCAACTGTACATAGTTTAGATTAAAGGAGTTAAACAATTTTATATTTATGTTGGGGTAAGACCAAACATTAAATAAACAAGTTATATTGTTCAATAACATTCAGAATCACCTTTGTTCACAAAGTACTTTTACACATACCCTGATTTTCATTTAATGAAATGGTGAATATAGACAATAAACATAGTATATAGACACAATATATCGACAAAGGGTTGAGGAATCCTCACACTATAAACAGCAAAACAACATAACATGTGCACATACATGGATTCATTGAGATGAACATTGAACAGCAGTAACCCAGCAAACAGAGGACTTCCTGAGGACGTTCGACATGTTCCCGAAGGGGTTTCGGGCGCGACGTTATCTTCTCTGACGTTCTGATAACATTCTAAGAAAATTGAGAGATTGTCCAAAGGGAAGGTTCTCTTGGGACCTTTGTCTAGTTTCCTGTAAGTTCCCAGGATGTCACTGAGGACCATGTCTGTACTCTTTTAGGAAGTTCTTAGGACATACATTTTAGTAGTCCTTAGGATTGTCGCGTGATGCTCACAAAGGGGAACGTTCTCTGTGGTTGACATTTGTATAGTTTTCAGTTTGTTCGGACATCCCCGAAGATGTTTTTAGGATGTTCTTGGGACTTTGTGTCATGGTCCACTGGAGGTATTGTCTAGTTCCTGGTTTGTCCTGGGGACATCTACAAGGGCTATTTCACCTGTAGATACTGTAGTAGAAGACTTGTGGGCTATTTCACCTGTAGATACTGTAGTAGAAGACTAGTGGGCTATTTCACCTGCAGATACTGTAGTAGGAGACTAGTGGGCTATTTCACCTGTGTAGATGCTGTACTGTAGTAGGAGACTAGTGGGCTATTTCACCTGTAGATACTGTAGTAGAAGACTTGTGGGCTCACCTGTAGATACTGTAGTAGGAGACTAGTGGGATATTTCACCTGTAGATACTGTAGTAGGAGGCTAAGTGGGATATTTCACCTGTAGATACTGTAGTAGGAGACTAGTGGGATATTTCACCTGTAGATACTGTAGTAGGAGACTAGTGGGATATTTCACCTGCAGATACTGTACTGTAGTAGAGGACTAGTGGGCTATTTCACCTGTAGATACTGAGTAGAAGACTGGTGGGCTATTTCACCTATAGTTACTGTAGTAGGAGACTAGTGGGCTATTTCACCTGTAGATACTGTAGTAGGAGACTAGTGGGCTATTTCACCTGTAGATACTGTAGTAGGAGACTAGTGGGCTATTTCACCTGTAGATACTGTACTGTAGTAGAAGACTAGTGGGCTATTTC
>NW_025755938.1:0-7152 GCF_021184085.1 Oncorhynchus gorbuscha
GTATTTAGTCCAGGCTGTATGACAGTGACAGAACTACATGATGTCATAATGCTATAGGCTGTATGACAGAGACAGTGCTACATGATGTCATAATGCTACAGGATGTATGACAGTGACAGTGCTACATGATGTCATAATGCTACAGGCTGTATGACAGTGCTACATGATGTCATAATGCTACAGGCTGTATGACAGTGATAGTGTTGCGGTGTGTCTAGCTGTTCAGGCTCTGGTCACAGTGTGGTTCCTCTAAGCCGGGGCCGGTCCCCCCTGTGGTCACCTTACGGTCGCCCTCGTAAACCCTAAAAATAGAATCACTCTCTCTGCTCTTCCCATGTCATCCTCTCATCCTATACTTTCCTCTCTTCTCCACCTCTCCCCTCAGTTCCCTCTCATCTTTTCCTTGTCACCCTCTCTTTCTTTATCCCTCCTCTTCTCTGTTTTCTCCCCTTTCTTTTTCTTCACCTTCTGTTTCTTTGTTCCATCCATCGAGCCTTCTCTCATTCTTCTCCTGTTCTCCTCTTCACCCTCTCCTCCATTCCTCTGAAACATGCAGCAGCTCTCTTCCAACAGCAGAGCCTTCTGCCCTCCATCCATCCTCTCCAACATAAAAATTGAAACAGTGAAAATGAATCACATACATTAATAAGACGTGTACTGTACCACAGAGAGAGAGAGAGCATACTGTGCGAGAGAGAGAGAGATGGATACTGTTCGAGAGAGAGGCAGGGACCCGGTCGCAATTAAAGCAATTGCTTGTGGGTACGTAACAGTGGAATCTGCGGCTGTTGATTCCCCACGGTGATAATTATAACACGCTCAGCAGCATGCCACTGCCTTCCCCAACCAGGAAGCTAAATATAAACCTCTCTCAATTATGTACCTCTCCTCCCTCTACACCTCTCTCTCTCCTCTCCTCCCCTTACCCCTCTCTCTTTCTTCTCCTTCCTCTACCCCTCTCTCTCTCCTCCCTCCCTCTACACCTCTCTCTCCTCTCCTCCCTTACCCCTCTCTCTTTCTTCTCCTTCCTCCTACCCCTCTCTCTCCTCTCCTCCCTCTACCCCTCTCTCTCCTCTCCTCCCTCTACCTTTCTCTCCCTAAACCCTCTACCTCTCTCTCTCCTCTACTTCCTCTACCCCTCTCTCTCCTCTCCTCCCTCTACCCCCTCTCTCTCTCTCCTCCCTCTACCCTTTCTCTCCCACAAACCCTCCCCTCTCTCTCCTCTCCTCCCTCTACCCCTTTCTCTCCCTAAACCCTCTACCTCTCTCCTCTCCTCCCTCTACCCCTCTCTCTCTCTCTCTCCTCTCCTCCCTTACCCCTCTCTCTCCTCTCCTCCCTCTACCCCTTTCTCTCCCTAAACCCCTCTACCTCTCTCTCTCCTCTCTCCCTCTACCCCTCTCTTTCTCCTCACCTCCTGTCACGTTCGTTGAAAGGAGTAGACAGAAGGCACAGCGTGCGTAGAGTTCCACATATTTTAATAAACTTAAACTCACCAAACAAAACAATTAATCACAAACTAAATGTGAAGCTACTGGTGTGCACACAGGCAACTAACTGTAGATAAGATCCCACAAATCACAAGTGAGGAAATGGCTACCTAAATATGATCCCCAATCAGAGACAATGATAAACAGCTGCCTCTGATTGGGAACCATATCAGGCCACCATAGAAGTACAATTTACTTAGATGACCCACCCTAGTCACTATCACGCCCCAACTAACATAGAGAATGAACAGCTCTCTAAGGTCAGGGCGTGACACCTCCCTCTACCCTCTCTACTCTCCTCCTTTACCACTCTCTCTCTCCTCTCCTCTCCTCTCCCTCCCTCTACCCCTCTCTCCTCTCCTCTCCTCCCTTTACCCCTCTCTCTCTCCTCTCCTCCGCTACCCCTCTATCTCTCCTCTCCTCCCTTTACCTGTCTCTCTCCTCTCCTCTCCTCCTCTACCCCCCTCTCTCTCTCCTCTCCTCTCCTCCATCTACCCTCTCTCTCCTCTCCCCTCCCTCTACCCATCTACCCCTGTATTAACACCAGAGGTTACACGCACAGGCATTCATACACACATGCATACTCTCTCTCTCTCCTTCTCATTCCCTCTTTTTTCTATCCCTCTATAATCCCTCTCTTCTCTCTACCTCTACTCCCCTTTAACCCTGTGTTAATGCTAGAGTTCTTCCTTCCTTCCTTCTTTCCTTCCTTCCTTCCTTCCTTCCTTCCTTCCCTCCCTCCTTCATCCTGCCCTCCCTCCCTCATCTTTAATTCACCACACAATATTATCTCAGAACTGTTACAAGTCGTTTGTATGCAGATCATCCTCATATTATGATCATATATCTATTCAGTTATGTGTTTTGTTATGAAACCAGCTAAGTATTTCAAATTAAGGTAATGATTATTTATTGTGTGTTATTGTGTTTGTGTGCATGTGTATGTGTATGTTTGTGTGTTTCTTCAATCCTACCCGACTGGTATGTTTTCTCTGGGAACAGTATCCAAGGGAAGAATTTCTCTGGAGAGAGGAAGGAAGGGAGGAGAGGAGAGGAGGGAGGAGGGAGGAGAGGAGGAGGAGGAGGGAGGGAGGGGAGGGGGAGGAGGAAGGAAGGAAGGAAGGAAGGGAGGGAAGGGAGGGAGGGAGGGAGGAGGAAGGAAGGAAGGAAGGAGGAAGAGGAGAGGAGAGGAAGGGAGGGAGGGAGGAGGAGAGGAGAGGAGGAGAGGAGAGAGGAGAGAGAGGAGGAGAGGAGGGAAAGGAGAGGAGAGGGAGGCAAGAGAAGAGATGAGAAGAAAGAGAAGAGAAAGAAGGGGGAGAGGGAGGGAGAGGAGGAGGAGGAGGAGGGAGAGGAGAGGGAGAGGAGGAGAGGAGGAGGGAGAGGGAGAGGAGAGGAGAGGAGAGGAGAGGAGAGGAGAAGATGTGTTGATGTGTCTGACACTAGATGTGTTGGGAATGGGATGTAGGAGTGTATTAGGAAAACACTAGTAGGAAGTTGGGCCTGTCTCAAGCTACAGCATATTTTCATACTGGCCTGGTCTAGTGTTGGTATTTCTATGAATGGCAGGAGAAAGTTGGTTAGGCCTCTGCCAAGATACACACTCACACAGACTCATACACATACACCCTCACACACACTCATACACACAGTAACACCCTGGTGTCCCTGAGAAGGTCACACCTGGGCTCCAGAGTAGCGACGTGGAAATGTTTTCTTGTCCTTCCCTCTTCCTGTTGCTTTAGGGGGCTCCCCGTGCACGTGCTCCCCCACATACACACACCTCACCTCACCCCACACATACACACCCTCACCCCCACACATACACACACCTCCCTCACCCCACACATACACACACCTCACCTCACCCCACACATACACACACCCTCACCTCACCCCACACATGCACACACCCTCACCCCACACATACACACACACTCACCCTACACATACACACCTCACCTCACCCCCACACATACACACACCTCACCCCACACATACACACACCTCACGCCACACATACACACACCTCACCTCACCCAACACATACACACCCTCACCCCCACGAATACACACCTCACCTCACCCCACACATACACACACCTCACCCCTACACATACACACATACACACCTCACCCCCCCACACATACACACACCTCACCCCCACACATACATACCTCACCCACACACATACACACACCTCACCCCTACACATACACACACACCTCACCCTACACATACACACACCTCACCCCCACACATACACACACCTCACCACACATACACCTCACCCCTACACATACACACATACACACACACTCACCCCCACACATATACACCTCACCCACACACATACACACACCCTCACCCCTACACATACACACACACCTCACCCTACACATACACACACCTCACCCCCACACATATACACACCTCACCCCCACACATACACACACACCTCACCCCTACACATACACACACCTCACCCCCACACATACACACACCTCACCCCTACACATACACACACCTCACCTCACCCCACACATACACACACCTCACCCCACACATACACACCTCACCCCCACACATACACACACACTCACCCCTACACATACACACCCTCACCCCCCACACATACACACACCTCACCCCTACACATACACACACCTCACCTCACCCCACACATACACACACCTCACCCCACACATACACACACCTCACCCCCACACACACACACATCTCACCCCCACATATACACACACCTCACCCCCACACCACTCTTTTATCTTGCCAGTTAACATCAGCACAGCCCCACCAAAAAAAAACAGAGAAAGGAGGAAAGGAAAGGAGAGGAAATGAGAGGAAAGAGGGAAGGAGATAAAAGGAAAGAAAGAATGAAGTGATCAGGGAGCAAAGGTGTGGTTGAGGAGGAAGACAACGTGGAGACACGTCTCTGTTGTGTTTGTTCTCGGTGATGTCGGGACACGCTTCCTTTGGCACTCGGTGACGGCCGAGGACAGTTTCAATCCCGGAATGGCGTCGGATTACCGTTTGCTGTGCGCATGAGTCGGTGCTGGGCGGCAGACTCTGGAATGTTTCTGTGTGTTGTCCCAGCACATTTTATTTGGGTTGTCATGTCAAGAAGAGAGAGAGAGAGAGAGAGAGAGTGTGTGTGCGTGGGTGCGTGCGGTATTGGTGACTCGCGTCTGGAATCCAGTGATGCTCTCTCTCTCTCACTGCAGTGCACAGTACAAACTCGTCAGAGAAAGTAGGCTTTCAAAGTGGGATAGTTAAGTTGGACTTCCACTTCCAATAGGCAAAACCTTTTCAATATGGGACTGCTGATCAAAGTGTAATGTAATATACAAGATGATACCATATTATCAGAATGTAATATACAAGATGATACCATATTATCAGAATGTAATATACAAGATGATACCATATTATCAGGCCCGGTTTGTTGATCAGATCATGAGGTCTGGGAAAACTCCTGGATGAAGTTGTGAAAAAACGCTCAGATTACAAGAGTTAATCTGGTAAAGTGTTCTTTGTTTTCCCAGACTTGTGACATTGACAGAAAAAACAAGGATGCGGGAAAAAAGAGGAGTACCTAAAAATGTAGTCACTAATGTAAGAGGCTCTGGATAAGAGTGTCTGATAAATGACTAAACAGTCAAATGTATGAAGTCACTAATGTAAGAGGCTCTGGATAAGAGTGTCTGATAAATGACTAAACAGTCAAATGTATGAAGTCACTACTGTAAGTGTCACGCCCTGACCTTAGTTATCTTTGTTTTCTTTATTATTTGGTTTGGTCAGGGTGTGACAAAGGGTGGTTTGTTTAGTTTTGTCTTGTCTAGGGGTTTTTGTACATCTATGGGGTTTTGGTTTGTATGTCTATGGTTGCCTAGATTGCTTCTCAATTAGAGGCAGCTGTTTATCGTTGTCTCTGATTGGGAACCATATTTACGTATCCATATTTATTCCTTGGTTTATCTGTGGGTTATTGTCTATGTATAGTTGCCTGTGTCAACACCAGTGTTTATAGTGTCACGTTTCTTTTGTTGTCTTGTTAGTTTGTTTTAGTGTTCTTCCTTTAATAAAGAGGAATGTATTCTCATCACGCTGCGCCTCGGTCTCCTCGTTACAACGACGTGACAGAATAACCCAGCACCAGGACCAAACAGTGTGAAAGGAGGACCAAACAGTGTGAAAGGGAGGAACAGCGCTTGGTGGAAAAATGGACCCGGGAGAAGGATGAGTGGGTGACAACCTGGGAGGAGATAGAGGGTGGTCGATTGATCCCAGGGAGAGTGCCAGAGCCCGCCTGGGATTCACTGGAACAGTTTGAGGAGGGATACAGGAGAATGGAGGAACGGCGACGATATAAGGGTACGGTTAGCACCCAAGATTTTTGTGGGGGTCACGAGGAGATTGGCTGAGTCAGGTAGGAGACCTGGGCCAACTCCTTTATTGCTGTGGGGATTGTGTTACTGGTCAGGCACCGTGTTATGCGGTGGAACGCACGGTGTCTCCAGTACGCTATTCTAGCCCGGTGCGCTCTATCGGGCTCCTACGCGTGGCCGGGCTAGAATGAGCATCCAGCCAGGAAGGAGGGTGCCGGCTCAGCACTCCTGGTCTCCAGTATACCTCCTTGGACCAGGATATCCTGCGCCGGCTCAGCCCAGAGCGTTCTGTGCCAGCGCCCTGTACTTGCAGGGCGAAAATAAACATCCAGCCAGGACGGGTTGTGTCAGCTCCAGTACATCCTGTGCCTGCTCCCCGCACTCGCCCTGAGGTGCGTATCACCAGCCCAGTACCACCATTGCCAACACCAAGCACCAGGCTTCCTGTGCGCCTCCAGGGTCCAGTACTCCCTGGTCCTGCTCCTCGCACTCGCCCTGAGGTGCGTGTCCCCAGCCCGGTACCACCAGTGCCGGCATCATGCACCAGGCCTACAGTGCGCCTCGCCAGTCCAGAGTGTCCGGCGACAGTACCCAGTCCAGACCATCCGGCGACAGTACCCAGTCTAGACCGTCTGGCGACAGTACCCAGTCCAGACCGTCTGGCGACAGTACCCAGTCCAGACCGTCTGGCGACAGTACCCAGTCCAGACCGTCCGGCGACAGTACCCAGTCCAGACCGTCCGGCGACAGTTCCCAGTCCAGACCGTCCGGCGACAGTTCCCAGTCCAGACCGTCCGGCGACAGTACCCAGTCCAGACCGTCCGGCGACAGTTCCCAGTCCAGACCATCCGGCGACAGTTCACAGACCGGAACCTCCAACGACGGACCACAGACCGGAACCTCCAACGACGGACCACAGACCAGAACCTCCAACGACGGACCACAGACCAGAACCTCCAACGACGGGCCACAGACCAGAACCTCCAACGACGGACCACAGACCAGAACCTCCAACGACGGACCACAGACCGGAACCTCCCACGGGGGGGCCACAGTCCGGAACCTCCCACGGGGGGGCCACAGTCCGGAACCTCCCACGGGGGGCCACAGCCCGGGGTCTCCAGCGACGGTCCCCAGCCCGGGGTCTCCAGCGACGGTCCCCAGCCCGGGGTCTCCAGCGACGGTCCCCAGCCCGGGGTCTCTAGCGACGGTCCCCAGCCCGGGGTCTCTATCGAGGGTCCCCAGCCCGGGGTCTATC
>NW_025755939.1:0-7152 GCF_021184085.1 Oncorhynchus gorbuscha
CCCCCTCTCTTCTTCTTTCCCCCTATTTTCTTTTTCCCTTGATCTTTTCTTTCCCTCTTTTCTTTCCCCCTCTCTCTTCTTTCCTCCTCTCTTTCCCTCCCTCTCTTCTTTCCCCCTCTCTTTTCTCTTTCCTCCTCTCTTTTCCTTCCCCATTTTCTTTTTCCCTGAGATCTTTTTTCTTTCCCCTCTCTTTTCTTTCCCTCTCTTTCTTTCCCCCTCTCTTTTCTTTCTTCCCCCTCTCTTTCTTTCCCCCCCTCTCTTCTTCTTTCCTCCTCTCTTTTCTTTCCCTCTCTTTTCTTCTTCCCCATTTTATTTCCTCCTGATCTTTTCTTTCCTCCCTCTCTTTTCTTTCCCTCTCTTTCTCTTTCCCTCTCTCTTTTTCTTTCCCTTACTCATTTCCTTTCCCTCCCTCTCTTTCTTTTCCCCCTCTTCTTTTTCTTTTCTTTCTTTCCTCTCTTTTCTTTCCTTTATCTTTTATTTCCCTATCTTTCTCTCCTCCTCTTTCCCCCCCTCTCTTTCTTTCCCTCTTTCTTTCCCCCTCTCTTTCTTCCCTCTCTTTCTCTTCCTCCTCTCTTTTCTTTCCCTCTCTTTTCTTCTTTCCTCATCTTATTCTCTTCCCTGTATCTTTCTTTCCTCCTCTCTTTTCTTTCCCTCTCTTTCTTTCCCCTCTCTTTTCTTCACGTCCCCTCTCTTCTTTCTCTTTACTCTCTTATCTTTCTTTCTCTCCCTCTCTTTTCTTTCCCTCTCTTTATTTCCTTATCTTTTCTTTCTTCTTCTCTTTTCTTTCCTTTCTTTTCTTTCCCCTCTCTTTTCTTCCCCCCCTCTTTTCTTTCCTCCTCTCTTTTATTTCCTCCTCTCTTTTCTTTCCTCCTCTCTTTTATTTCCTCCTCTTTTCTTTACTCCTATACTTTCCATCTTTCTCTGTCTCTACGTAACTCTTTCACTCTTTCATTGAACCTCCATCTCTCTTTCTATGGCTTTATCTCACCATACTTTCCATCCCTTTCTATGGCTTTATCTCACCATACCATCTCTTTCTATGGCTTTATCTCACCATACTTTCCATCTCTTTCTATGGCTTTATCTCACCATACTTTCCATCTCTTTCTATGACTTTATCTCACCATACTTTCCACCTCTTTCTATGGCTTTATCTCACCATACCATCTCTTTCTATGGCTTTATCTCACCATACATTCCATCTCTTTCTATGGCTTTATCTCACCATACCATTTCCTTCTGTGGCTTTATCTCACCATACCATCTCTTTCTATGGCTTTATCTCACCATACTTTCCATCTCTTTCTATGGCTTTATCTCACCATACTTTCCATCTCTTTCTATGGCTTTATCTCACCATACCATCTCGTTCTATGGCTTTATCTCACCGTACCATCTCTTTCTATGGCTTTATCTCACCATACCATCTCTTTCTATGGCTTTATCTCACCAGACCATCTCTTTCAATGGCTTTATCTCACCATACCATCTCTTTCTATGGCTTTATCTCACCATACCATCTCTTTCTATGGCTTTATCTCACCATACCATCTCTTTCTATGGCTTTATCTCACCATACCATCTCTTTCTATGGCTTTATCTCACAATACCATCTCTTTCTATGGCTTTATCTCACCATACCATCTCTTTCTATGGCTTTATCTCACCATACCATATCTTTCTATGGCTTTATCTCACCAGACCATCTCTTTCTATGGCTTTATCTCACCATACTTTCCATCCCTTTCTATGGCTTTATCTCACCATACCATCTCTTTCTATGGCTTTATCTCACCATACTTTCCATCTCTTTCTATGGCTTTATCTCACCATACCATCTCTTTCTATGGCTTTATCTCACCGTACCATCTCTTTCTATAGCTTTATCTCACCATACCATCTCTTTCTATGGCTTTATCTCACCAGACCATCTCTTTCAATTGCTTTATCTCACCATACCATCTCTTTCTATGGCTTTATCTCACCATACTTTCCATCTCTTTCTATGGCTTTATCTCACCATACCATTTCTTTCTATGGCTTTATCTCACCATACCATCTCTTTCTATGGCTTTATCTCACCATACCATCTCTTTCTATGGCTTTATCTCACCATACCATCTCTTTCTATGGCTTTATCTCACCATACTTTCCATCTCTTTCTATAGCTTTATCTCACCATACCATCTCTTTCTATGGCTTTATCTCACCATACTTTCCATCTCTTTCTATGGCTTTATCTCACCATACTTTCCATCTCTTTCTATGGCTTTATCTCACCATACTTTCCATCTCTTTCTATGGCTTTATCTCACCATACCATCTCTTTCTATGGCTTTATCTCACCATACTTTCCATCTCTTTCTATGGCTTTATCTCACCATACCATCTCTTTCTATGGCTTTATCTCACCGTACCATCTCTTTCTATGGCTTTATCTCACCATACCATCTCTTTCTATGGCTTTATCTCACCAGACCATCTCTTTCTAATGGCTTTATGTCATACTTTCAGTCTTAGCATTTAGTCATACTTCCATTCTTGGGGTATATGGTTTACATTTTGATTCCTAGTACTTAGTTGCTACTCTCTATCTCTTAGTACTTCTGTCACACTCACTAATACCAGTAATTGTCAAACTTCATCTTGTCACACTAATCTCTAGTATATAGTCACAATTCTCGTCCTTTGTCATACTTTATGTAGTGTGTACTCTAGTCACATACTTCCATCTATAGTCACATTCTCTATCTCAGCCAATTGGTCACATTTACCTTTAGTGCTTGGTCATACTTTCCATCTCTTAGTACTGGTCACACTTTATCTCACCAGTACTGTCTCTTTCTATGTCTTTATCTCACATATTTCTATCTTTTCTATGGCTTTATCTCACCATACTTTCCATCTCTTTCTATGACTTTATCTCACCATACTTTCCACCTCTTTCTATGGCTTTATCTCACCATACCATCTCTTTCTATGGCTTTATCTCACCATACTTTCCATCTCTTTCTATGGCTTTATCTCACTCATACCATCTCTTTCTATGGCTTTATCTCACCGTATTTAGTCTAGTTATCATGGCTTTATCTCACCATACCATCTCTTTCTATGGCTTTATCTCACCAGACCATCTCTTTCAATGGCTTTATCTCACCATACCATCTCTTTCTATGGCTTTATCTCACCATACCATCTCTTTCTATGGCTTTATCTCACCATACCATCTCTTTCTATGGCTTTATTCACCATACCATCTCTTTCTATGGCTTTATCTCACGCATACCATCTCTTTCTATGGCTTTATCTCACCATACCATCTCTTTCTATGGCTTTATCTCACCATACCATATCTTTCTATGGTTTTATCTCACCATACCATATCTTTCTATGGCTTTATCTCACCAGACCATCTCTTTCTATGGCTTTATCTCACCATATCATCTCCTAGTGGCTTTATCACACCATACTTTCCATCCCTTTCTATGGCTTTATCTCACCATACTTTCCATCTCTTTCTATGGCTTTATCTCACCATACCATCTCTTTCTATGGCTTTATCTCACCATACCATCTCCTTTATCTCTTCATCTATTTCTACTTTATCTCACCATACTTTCCATCTCTTTCTATGGCTTTATCTCACCATACCATCTCTTTCTATGGCTTTATCTCACCATACTTTCCATCTCTTTCTATGGCTTTATCTCACCATACTCATTTCTTCTATGGCTTTATCTCACCATACCATCTCTTTCTATGGCTTTATCTCACCATACCATCTCTTTCTATGGCTTTATCTCACCATACCATCTCTTTCTATGGCTTTATCTCACCATACCATCTCTTTTCTATGGCTTTATCTCACCATACCATCTCTTTCTATGGCTTTATCTCACCATACCATCTCTTTCTATGGCTTTATCTCACCAGACCATCTCTTTCTATGGCTTTATCTCACCATACCATCTCTTTCTATGGCTTTATCTCACCATACCATCTCTTTCTATGGCTTTATCTCACCATACCATCTCTTTCTATGGCTTTATCTCACCATACCATCTCTTTCTATGGCTTTATCTCACCATACCATCTCTTTCTATGGCTTTATCTCACCATACCATCTCTTTCTATGGCTTTATCTCACCATACCATCTCTTTCTATGGCTTTATCTCACCATACCATCTCTTTCTATGGCTTTATCTCACCATACTTTCCATCTCTTTCTATGGCTTTATCTCACCATACCATCTCTTTCTATGGCTTTATCTCACCATACCATCTCTTTCTATGGCTTTATCTCACCATATCATCTCTTTCTATGGCTTTATCTCACCATACCATCTCTTTCTATGGCTTTATCTCACCATTCCATCTCTTTCTATGGCTTTATCTCACCATACTTTCCATCTCTTTCTATGGCTTTATCTCACCATACTTTCCATCTCTTTCTATGGCTTTATCTCACCATACCATCTCTTTCTATGGCTTTATCTCACCATACCATCTCTTTCTATGGCTTTATCTCACCATACCATCTCTTTCTATGGCTTTATCTCACCATACCATTTCTTTCTATGGCTTTATCTCACCATACTTTCCATCTCTTTCTATGGCTTTATCTCACCATACTTTCCAGCTCTTTCTATGGCTTTATCTCACCATACTTTCCAGCTCTTTCTATGGCTTTATCTCACCATACCATCTCTTTCTATGGCTTTATCTCACCATACTTCCATCTCTTTCTATGGCTTTATCTCACCATACTTTCCAGCTCTTTCTATGGCTTTATCTCATCGTACCATCTCTTTCTATAGCTTTATCTCACCATACCATCTCTTTCTATGGCTTTATCTCACCAGACCATACTTTCAATGGCCATCTCACCATTTCTTTGACTTTATCTCACCATACTTTCCATCTCTTTCTATGGCTTTATCTCACCATACATTTCTTTCTATGGCTTTATCTCACCATACCATCTCTTTCTATGGCTTTATCTCACCATACCATCTCTTTCTATGGCTTTATCTCACCATCATCTCTTTCTATGGCTTTATCTCACCATACCATCTCTTTCTATGGCTTTATCTCACCATATCATCTCTTTCTATGGCTTTATCTCACCATACTTTCCATCTTTATCTTTCTATAGCTTTATCTCACCATACCATCTCTTTCTATGGCTTTATCTCACCATACTTTCCATCTCTTTCTATGGCTTTATCTCACATACTTTCCATCTCTTTCTATGACTTTATCTCACCATACTTTCCACCTCTTTCTATGGCTTTATCTCACCATACCATCTCTTTCTATGGCTTTATCTCACCATACTTTCCATCTTTCTATGGCTTTATCTCACCATACCATCTCTTTCTATGGCTTTATCACACCATACTTTCCATCTCTTTCTATGGCTTTATCTCACCATACCATCTCTTTCTATGGCTTTATCTCACCAGACCATCTCTTTCAATGGCTTTATCTCACCATACCATCTCTTTCTCTTTCTATAGCTTTATCTCACCATACCATCTCTTTCTATGGCTTTATCTCACCAGACCATCTCTTTCAATGGCTTTATCTCACCATACCATCTCTTTCTATGGCTTTATCTCACCATCTTTCCATCTCCTATGGCTTTATCTCACCATACCATCTCTTTCTATGGCTTTATCTCACCATACCATATCTTTCTATGGCTTTATCTCACCAGACCATCTCTTTCTATGGCTTTATCTCACCATATCATCTCTTTCTATGGCTTTATCTCACCATACTTTCCATCATCTTTCTATGGCTTTATCTCACCATACCATCTCTTTCTATGGCTTTATCTCACCAGACCATCTCTTTCTATGGCTTTATCTCACCAGACCATCTCTTTCAATGGCTTTGTCTCACCATATCATCTCTTTCTATGGCTTTATCTCACCATACTTTCATCCCTTTCTATGGCTTTATCTCACCATACCATCTCTTTCTAGGGCTTTATCTCACCATACCATCTCTTTCTATGGCTTTATCTCACCATACCATCTCTTTCTATGGCTTTATCTCACCATACCATCTCTTTCTGGCTTTATCTCACCATACCATCTCTTTCTATGGCTTTATCTCACCATACCATCTCTTTCTATGGCTTTATCTCACAATACCATCTCTTTCTATGGCTTTATCTCACCATATCATTTTTCTTTCTATGGCTTTATCTCACCATACTTCTCCATCCCTTTCTATGGCTTTATCTCACCATACCATCTCTTTCTGGCTTTATCTCACCATACCATCTCTTTCTATGGCTTTATCTCACCATACCATCTCTTTCTATGGCTTTATCTCACCATACCATCTCTTTCTATGGCTATATCTCACCATACTTTCCATCCCTTTCTATGGCTTTATCTCACCATATCCATCTCTTTCTATGGCTTTATCTCACCATACCATCTCTTTCTATGGCTTTATCTCACCATACCATCTCTTTCTATGGCTTTATCTCACCATACCATCTCTTTCTATGGCTTTATCTCACCATACTTTCCATCACTTTCTATGGCTTTATCTCACCATACTTTCCATCTCTTTCTATGGCTTTATCTCACCATACCATCTCTTTCTATGGCTTTATCTCACCATACTTTCCATCTCTTTCTATGACTTTATCTCACCATACCATCTCTTTCTATGGCTTTATCTCACCATACCATTTCTTTCTATGGCTTTATCTCACCATACTTTCCATCTCTTTCTATGGCTTTATCTCACCATACTTTCCAGCTCTTTCTATGGCTTTATCTCACCATACTTTCCAGCTCTTTCTATGGCTTTATCTCACCATACCATCTCTTTCTATGGCTTTATCTCACCATCTTAGTGCTTTGTTCCTCATTCCTTTAGTCTCACCATACTTTCCATCTTTCTTAGTTACATCTCACCATTCCTTCCAATTTTCTATGAAACATCTCTAGCATACTTTCCATACTCTTTCTGGCACATCTCACCATACCATCTTTCTTGAGCTGTCTCTATCATACTTTCCATCTTTCTAGTGCTTGTCATACTTCCATCTCTTTCTATGGCTTTATCTCACCATATTCCATCTCTTTCTATGGCTTTATCTCACCATACTTCCATCTCTTTCTATG